>NC_087067.1:29153230-29189306 GCF_963678635.1 Symsagittifera roscoffensis | reverse complement strand
GTGCATTTTATGATTTTACTAATAGTGCTACCATGTTTCGGAAGCAACACAGATCTGTAAGTACAGGCTTTGCTAGCATTAAAAAACTTGCTATAATGATTGACAAAAATTTAATGAAGTTTTAATTAGCAAAAAACAATCATTGCATTGGTTTCTTGGTTTTATATTGCCAGTAGCCTTCTGTACTTGGGCTCGAAGATTAATTTACAAAACTTCCAAAGTTCTAGATAACGAAGGCTGATTCCAAGTAGAGTCGACAGTTCGCTAAAAGTTTGTTTCCGACAGTTCGCTAATGATACCGTCATACAAATTTTTAAACCACCTTACACTGGTCTTAGACCAAAATTGCAATTTTTTCGAATTTTTTCAAACGAATAACCGAACTTTGAGGATTTAGACCTTGAAAGTTTTTTTTTCAAATGATCAGTTGCTTACAAATGTAAAAAAAAATTGTTGAATGATAAGTTGTTAAATAACTGCTTCCCTTTTGCCAATGAAACAGCACCACTTTATGATTTTTCTGCAAAAATTTTGGCTGGGAAAAAAGGAACAACAATCAGATTTGATTCTCGCATTGCGTTAGTCTTAAGCAAATAGTTGGGAACAATAGAAAAATGTTGTAAGAGTTACTATACTAAAACAACAAATCCGGGCTCACGAAAAAGCTATTCATCCAATTTTCATACTTTGGTTCAGACATTTCATTCATCTAAAAAAAAGTTGAAAAACAAGGACGACTAACATTAGCATTAGGCCGTTATTTTTTCCACATTCCTCAAACAAACTATAAAAGTAATTGTCAAATTTTTTTCCAATTCCGCATTGGTTTAACTAAGATTGCAATCGACTATCGCAAATCAAATAAACAATTCAGCAAAAAAAATTTTCATGCATTGAATAATGGATTTATTTACTATGGAATAGATTGTAACCATTTTGCATATTATACCTACTTTTATCGAATCTACTGTCAACAAATTCATTTTTAGAGGCTCATTTTGGTAAAAAAATACAATTAAAGTTGTTTTGAAAATTGTACAGATTATAGAAAATTGTACAGGGGGGGTGAAATCGAAAAAAAAATTAGAAAAAAAATGGTTAAGAAAAACGAAAGCCCTAGTTTCTACCTAGTTTTTTTGGTTTTCGTATGTTCTCGGGCTAAGATAGATTCCCTGAAATGAGTTCTTGGTTTTAAACTGCAGTAATGGTTCAGTTATCCTGACTTATCCTCAGCCAGTTATCCTGATTTAGCCCATTTATCCTGATTAATACCCACTGGCCAAAATTCCTTATTTGCTGCAATCATAAGCCGAATCATATGTTAGAAAAATTTGTCCAAAATTAACCAGTCTCGTCTCTTTTATGATCCCTATGATGACCTCGAACGCAAATACTAATCACTTTGAAATGTTTTACTAATTTTAATATCAGTGCAGTGGTGATTTGAATTGACCGGAAAAAATGAACAACACTGCAAATTTTGTACGATGGTTTCTCAAATCGAGACAATAATAGGCAAAAAAAGAAGAGTGGAAAAAATTGCTCAAGTTTCAACAGTAATATCATGAGGCAATTTAAATTGCAAAACTCGCAACATTTTCCCCAAAAGTAGATATTTTGGCGATAGTAGTAATCGTATAACACGTCATTTTAACGGGGTCGGACACGTTTGTCCCCGGTGTTCACAACGACTAGGACCAATGTCCCTACCCCTTGTGAACTAATGGGGACAAAACTGTCCCCCGTTCAACCACCCCCCCCCCCTATAATTACGGAGTAAATTCCAAAATGACGAACGGATTTCCCGCTTTTATTTTCAACACGTGCTTGGTGTATCTTTTACATCCAGTTTAAACGTTAAAAACTGGTTGTTGAAAATTCGAATTTTATCTTTAATAAAGTTTTGCCGATGAAACTAAAAACAGTCGGCGTAACTACAAATTCATTATACTAGCAACAAACCCAACGCTATTGTAAAAAACTTAGATTACAAACAGGCTGTGATGTTGAGTAAATTCAAATACCCAAAACCTAAATCAATTCAAACCAACCTATTTTTCAACGTAACTTTTACGCTTAAAGGTCTAAATATTAATAAACTTGAGATTTGCTAGCAATAATTGACTAATCATCTCGCTATAAACAAATGCTTTAAGCGCCACCAAAAATTAAAAAACAAAACATTTCAATTTCAGCAGAAAGGTGTGTTCAGACTGAAATTTATCGTAGTCCACTAAAAAGAAACATATTCGAAAATTTCATTGAAAATATTCAGAATAAGTTTCCATAGCAAATGAAGTGAGGAGGTTTCATTAGTGTTTTTGTCCTTTTTCGGGGGGCTGGTATGTTCTTTCGCCGTCCAAAAAGTCGGCTTTTATTCTTGATCGTCTATTAACTCACAAAAGGAACAGTGTGACTTCGAGTTATCATACTAGGTTTTAAACACAATTTGATTATCCTCTAACTCTGTTTAATTGCACCGGCGCTGGAGAAATTCAGCGTCCGAAGGTTCAAAGGACTCATCGACTGTTATCTCCCCGATTTCACATACCGTTTCAAGCTTTTCACGACTACTTTCTTTATCGCTATTGCATCGGTTATTCTCCCACTCCCGGTTATCAAGCATCTGACGAAACTTTATATCATCTACGAAATTATAAAAGTCGAATGGGCAGATAGAGTATCCGTTACGAAGTAGGTATCGTTTTTCGTCGTACGCGTTCTACGCAATTTTGTTTGAACAAACTGTAGACATTTCCTCACAAAACCCAAAAAATACCATTTTCTTACCATTCTCTTACCATCAAAGAAACCATGAAGCATTACCAAGTCTATTCCCTATCTTAATACATTGTAGGTTCTATTCCCTATCTTAAAACATAGCTTGCAGACCGGCTGCTCTATTCCCTCTCTTAATACACTGGGGTCTGCAGGAACGCACACCCATCACTTTAGCTCCAACATCTACTACTCACCCAATCCATTGATCTTTTTTTTCAGTAATCTCATCATTTTCTCACCAATCTTTTTCCTGCTTCCATGAACAATTTTAGGAAAGAAAACATAAACAAAATTCTCAGCTGAAATTTTACAATCAGACTCAATGTTTTCTTCTGATTGTCAAAAATAAAGGATCAATTAATTAACCTGTTGATGGGATGATGTACAGCTAAGCTGTGAGCGCAACAATCTTCGCCAATAAACTACCTGCCATTTCAACCTTGAATTTTTGTATTCTTTTTTTGTTTTCGAAAAATGCAAAGGAGACTGTGGGGTTTATTGTAGAAATTCAGTTCATTTTCCGTCAAAAGCTTTTGAAGTTCTTCATATAAGTTTCTGATAAAAACTTCATATATGAGAAGGTCCTCTAAAGAAGATTTTAAAAGCAAAAATCTTTTTCATCATCAGATAGTGAAACTTGAACTGAAAATGTTTTCAAAGATCCAGAATTGCAGCACTCAAAAGTCGTGGTTTCTTCCACATCACCGATTTTTCCGTAATTCTACAGCTGTTAAGTTGTCCCAAGAAAATTTGAAACTTTCATTATTATGCTGACTGATTTTTGTAGCAGTTTAGCAAGGGTTCTAAACATTTCCACTTTTATTTTTTGCGTTCATTTTCGTATGCTTTCGTTCAAATTCGAAGACCGATGTGTGTGTGTAAACGTTGAGTGTGGTGTTATGATTTTTATAGCGGTTCCTATTGTACGTGGGTAAATTTTTTATGGTTATCATGGAGATCGGTAGGATTTTCTAGGTCAACTTGAAGAATCAAACGATATATCTATCGCTTGTTTCTAGGATTTTTTTTGTGGTCAAAGTTTACTAATGGGACAAAATTGAGTAGAGGTAGTGGATATGTGTCCATGACACCACGGTATAAATTCTGAGCATCAACCATCAGATCGCATTTTTTCCTCCGTTGTTTTGAAATATTGAACGAACTCTTTGTTTGCTTAGAAAAATATTTTGCATAGCTTAACTACATTCTTCTTCTGATCATATCTTCTGCCAGCTTTGATTGCTCCCTTTGGGTGAGAAGCTCCCTTTGGGTGAGAAGCTCCCATTGTGGGTAAACCGTTTTCAAAAGCTTTCTCCGCTAGGTTGGCAGCTGAAAAAAACACATCGTTTAGCCCATTTCATTTGTTTCAAAACCCACTTCACAAGCTTTTAAAAACGTAGGCAAGAAACAGATTATTACGTAGAAAATGCAAATTGTTCTATGATCCAATGTTTATACACCGATTGTGTTCAAAACTTTTGTTTCTATGGTCGAAATTGAGGGATTTCAAGCCGTTCAAGGTAGTTTTCATTTCTTCAAGGGAAGTAAAGGTAGCACAAAATCATCAAAATTTTCAATAGTGTCAATATCGACACATGTCAATATCGACTGCTGATCTACAAATTCTTTGGAAATGTTTTCTATACTTTGGAAGCCATCTACTGGCAAGTATGAAACTAGTTTTTTGAGTGAAGTCGACATAAATCGAGATGAATCGATGAATAGTCGCATTTAATCAAAACTGTGTTTTTGGACTTTTTGTATGAAACGTTTAAGTGATAAAAGTACCTGAATTTTGTTCAGGATTTTGGATCTGACCAAGGCCAAGCAGAGCTCATGCAACCATACCAAAATTGGCAGTGATCGAGATGTTTGGGCTAGTTGTCTTTATATTCATTTTCCCATATCCAATATAAAGTGGACTTGAAGACAAAAAGTTTGTTGCGGAAAAATCATTGTTGTTTTCCCTCTACGAAAACCAAAAATTTCACAAAAACTGCTTAATACGTTTTGAACACCACGTCTCCCTTCCATTTATACCATTTACGTTTAAAACCAGTGCCTTTTTCTTCACAGATTTTTTTTCAAACTCCGACTATACGTTTTCTCCATATCACAAAAATCATCATAAAAGTCAGAACCCTTTTAAAGCGTGCACACTATTAGGCACCGGTGAAATTACCTATTTTTTTTTAATTCATGAGACAAAATAAGAATGATTTAGCTAGCAAATAGCTCAAATAGGATGACTTTTTTCTGATATGCCCTAAGCTACTAGATACTTTAAATTACTTCTGCGGTTAGAATTTTATCAATTTTTTACACATGTCATTTTTGTCTGGCAAGCACTTACTAGGTTATAAACTTTAAGTAGCACTCCCTGGTGATATTAAAAATAATTTTTGAAGTGTAAACATTCAAGTTACTGCGACTTGTGGGCATTATAGAAAAGTCGCCATATGATTTCTGTGAAATATAGATCTTCGAAGCCTCCAGAGTTTTATTTGAAGTTGCAAAAGCTCTGAAACATTTTAAAAGTTTACACGGAAAATAACAGTCTTTCGAACAATTCCCGATCTACCTCTCATTGAACTTCGTGCCTGATGGGCTAGCCAGGAATCTAAGAACAAGGTTGTAAAGAGTAATTTTAGAAGTCGTTTTACACTTACACAACGTTTTTAACCAGTGTTATGTGTGCAATCAACAATTTTTGGGAAGGAATGGTTAAAAAATCAAAAACTACATCATTTTTCCTTCTTTGAAAAAGAGTTTTAACCAAACTCAGGAGATCATGAGGAATTGGTTAAGGGTAGTTTCACTTTATTTGAACGCAAAAATTTTTTGATTTATTTTTCACTTCATAAAACGCAACGTTTTCACAAGAACTGTTTGATACGTTTTGCTCACCCCGTCTTCATTCTTTTTACAAAATTGACATTTAATTTTCGCACATTAATTTGAATTCGTTTTGTTCAAACTCCGACTATATGTTTTTTTTCTGAAGACATCCCAAAAACCATCATGAGTGTACTCCGTCATGACAACAGTTGGAGACAAATTTTATTACTGTGTTCGCAACGGGGAGATAAAATTTTGTCACCCTATGTTCGCAACGGATAGGGACAAAACTTGTCCCTCGCTTTGTTGCATTTACTGGGTATACGATTAGTACTGTTTATTTAAAAGCTATAATCATGAAATTAGCTTAAACCCCAAAATTAATTGAACACAAAGTTAAGCACTGTACCCAAATTTTTTGAGATTTCGACCTTCTAAAAGTTTGTTGAGGTGTATAAGAGGCTTTTTGATGCAGTTTTTGCATCCTTAAACTTTGTGGTTTTTGCCTTAATAATGATTAATTAGAAAAAACCATTCTTAGAGAAATGTTATAACAAAAAATTTTTGTAGACAACATAACCATTTTTCAGCCTAATTAACTGATTGTTTTGGTTCCGTAGAAAATGCATAAAAATCGAGTATAATCGATTTTAGACAGATTCTATACAGATTTTTTTTAACAGATTTATAACGCAAAAAATCCCATTTTCTAGACAGTATAATCAATTTTGCTTTACTGTATAAAACTTCAATACTATTCATTTTGGTGTCCAATTGGGCTTCACACAATCGATTTTTTACTGATAGAAAATTTGAAAAAAATTGATTATACTTGCCGATGAGGTACTATGAAAATACTGCATGAGTAGCCTTTTATCCTCCCTGAACACGCCGGTACAAGCCGAAAAACTAAGAACCCCTCCTTTGGACTCCGAACAGAGAAAATAAAGCACAGTTTTTAGAATTTGATAAAAATTTGAAAGTGTCCTTGATAAGCAAAAACCGAACATCATTGAAAACTTATCAAAACTGCACAAAAATCCTAACTGAAATCCACTCGCCAAATTTTCATTTTGAGTCATTTATAAGAAGAATCATAAATGAGACAAGCCTGTCTAAAGTGAACCAACCTCGTATCACGTTTGATCCCTTTGATGACCTTAAACACTAAGTCCAATCAAAATCAACAAATTTACTTTTTTTTACAAAAAGCTCTGCTGATTCAAACTAACGGCAAAAATCAACAACTGCAAACTTTAAACGTGTTGTCCTCAAATGGAGATAAAATAAGATAAAAATGAAGAGATCAAATTTGGGATATTTCGTGACATTGACGCGTAAGTGGAGACTTAATACATCTTAGAAAATGTTCCATATGCTACTTAGACTATTTGGTTCAATGCATAACACATCAATTCAATGTTGTGGAGTGGGGGATGACTGTCCAGAAAAAAATCTAAAAATACACTTTTAAAAAAAAAAACTTTTTTGTGGCGAACACTACTCTGTAGAATTTAAAAGCCAGCCGGAACCTTAAGGGTTCGTCTTAAGACGAGCAGCCTCATTTCAATTTGTGGCTTAATGGTAGGAAGCGTAGCGTAAAGTGAACTAAAATCAAGCATAAAACTTAGACAATTTCAAAAAAAAAAACAGAAAATTAGCCGCATAAAAATTACAAAAAATTGATATCAATCCATTGAAAATGGAGTACGTTTTCACATTTTTGAATTTTTTATGTCAGGATAATCTATATTAACAAGTTTTAGTTGATTTTACTGGGTTTTTTGAGAATTATCTGATGAAATTAACAATTGAATTTACAAATTTACATTTTTTTTTTCTGTTTAGCACAATTGTTACGTTTACTTTTCATAATTGCTTATTGTTCACTAATTTTTATTTTTTAGATTTTATTTGTTTTTTTTCAACTTTTCAATTCTCATTTCCTGATATTTTAGCATTTTGCTCTTTACCAAAAAATCGTGTTCAGTGCCAAATTTTTGAGTTATTATCGATTATAATGGATAATTATGGTTTTTTTTACTAATTAATCGATTATAGGGACAAAAAAAAATAAATTTAGTGGACTGAATTTTACATATGTTTACAATGTTAGAAAACGAATATTTTTGTCTCCGAAGTACTTTGTAATTGGATTTTTAAAATGGGCGCTTGATACGGGTAGATAAATTTGAAATTTTGATAAAAATTCATTTAAAAAAAGATGTCAAAAAAAATTCCATTTTTTGCAGAAACATTTTGTGACAGTGAGTGCTAAAACATATCCGGCTTCTAATTTTACATCTGTTTATTTAGAAAAGGGTGTTCGAACAATCAGTGCCAGTGCGAGGACTGGGACAAATCATCACCAGTAAGCTAACACTAAACCAACCAACCTCCAACCAAAACATTCCTGCAAAAATTCATCCCTTACGTTCAACACTAATATTCAACAAGGAAATCATGAAAAATTTATAGATAAACTGCAAGATAAACTGCTCAGATTTTTCTGCCAGATTTGCCAACTTGGTTCCAAAAGATGAAATGTTAAACTACCAGGAGCGGCTAATAAAAAATTAGAAAAAAAACATATAATTTGTAAAAAAAAAATCTAAAAATCTGAAAAAAAAAACATTTTTTGATACCTTTTTCCGACAAACCTTTTTAGCTGAGCGATCCTACAACTTTTCTAAGGGCGCCAATCAAACTAATTTTGAGCGAGGAAATTATATGAAAAGATAAAGAATCAGTAGTAATTTAGCTTGGTAGTTTAATCATACAACGTTCTGGTTTCTACTTATTCTAACCCTATGATGAGACATTAGGATAGTTACTTGCATCCTTTTTGCAGAAATGTTGTATCATGCAGGAAGAATTTACACTCTCAAAATGTGTCGTGCGCTAACACTTGAAAAATCGTGTACAATCACATGATATATTGGTACAAAAGAGACATATACTGAAAACTTATGTTTCACACGGTTTTTTGCGTCTCACGATAACTTGTCGGATAATTTTGCACAATTGGTTTAAAGAGTTTTGAACACAAAGTATGGCTTTTTTCGCGCGCGCGCTCCCCTGAAGTTTATTATGCTTTGGCGCCGCAGGCTGCATAAAAAAGTTTAGGTTCGGTTTGCCAAAAGTGGATCTCTTTAAGTGTTAGCAAAGAGGGGAGCCTTTGGGTCAGTAAGGTGTCGATTCCTGAGGGAGAAACCTCCACTCTTCTCTCCTTTTGTTAACGCTGAAAGTAAAAAACGAAGAAAACCCGAATTCCATCGCAGACGTTACCTTGTCCTTTTTTAGTTCGAAGCCATAACCTTGACCGTTAAATTAGCTAAGTATTAATGTCTGCTGCAAGTGGTTTGAATTCAAAACCTTTGCGTTTTTGGTTCATTGTGCTGAATAAATAGAATTTTTAAAGGTCGTTCCAAAATTAATTGACCGTTTACAAGGGCAGCATGTTTTCAATTCAAGTTTGGAAAATTTTCCACCGAACTGCTCCGATAGAAACCACTGGGTCGCGTCCTTCTTTCGAGCCATTGGGCCGAACAGCGACCCTATTACTAGCCAGTGAGCCTAAAAGCTACCCTTTTCCGAATCAGTGGGCCAAACAGCAACCCTATTACGAGCCACTGGGCAAAACAACAACCCTATTACGAGCCATTGGGCCGAACAGCGACCCTATTACGAGCCTGTGGACCAAACAGTAAAATAGTTTTCAGTTTTTTATGCTGTGATAAACTTCTTCATATGAATCGTTTTACCGTGGAGTGAAGTTTGATCGACATACGACCATTTTGTGCAAATCGCTGGAGTTTGAAACAACGGGAATTTTTAAAAGTTTGATTTCTTCAATTTATAATCCGATCTAGCGAAAGTTTTCATCAAACATCCTTTACGAGGCGGTGGGTCAAACAGGTGAGTACCTGGCGTGAATTATCGGAATGGATTAGTGTAGAAACAGTGATATTTGATTTCTGGACTTATACCGAGCGTTTTTGGTCAGTTTTGACAATCCACGACCTCCCCAGTACTCAATTAGACCACTCAGAGTAGCTGGTTAGTGTGTTGCTGGTCGAGAGAGGAGAGGGTTGTTGATCAGAGTTGTTAGTCAGAGTTGCTAATTAGATTAGCGAGCTCAGGTTTGCTGATAAGAGTGCTTGTCAATTTGCTGGTCAGAGTTGATGGTCAGAATTGTAGGTCAGAGTGTTGTTGGTCCAGTGAGTTGCTGATGATTGAGTTTGCGAGTCAGAGTGTTGACAGTCCAGAGACAGCGTGTTGACGTGACAGTGTTGCTGGTCAGAGTTGAGAGTCAGTCTGTTACTGGTCCAGAGACAAAGTTGGTGGTCTGATTTTCGTGTCAGTGTGGAATGCTGGTCAGGAACATCGTTGTGGGTCTTCTGTGAGTTGGTGACACAGAGTGAGTGTTTAGAGACTGAATTGCTGTTGCACAGCGTTTTCAGAGGGAATTAATCAAAGACGGAATACCCCACCCCAAAAAGTGTGTTATCAGGGTGCTCTTTTTTGATACCCAGAAATTTTTATACGCTTTTTTTTTTTACGATACCCTGTTTAAAATTGTACCTTTCTGGACTGCACTCTGCAAGTACAATCAGGTACATAGACTAACCAAAAACCATCTAACAGTTAATGTGGCCTGACTTTTTTGGAAAAAGTTTTTGGCGGTGTGAACAGCACAAAAAGTGTAAATTGAGATAATAACTTAATATATATGGTAATCCTTGATTGAGTTCACTCAAACTTTTTGAAATCTGTAGTCCAGTTCCGCCCGCTTCAGGAAAAGTTTTATTCTTTGTCGGCGTTAATTCCCAATTTCACGTCATAGAAAAAGCTCCATCATTCCTCAACGCTTAAGTAGAAGTTAAATTGAAGTACCAGGTCTTATTGTTCCGACTTTCGATACGAAAGTAACGGAATATTTGTGCTCGGGGTGGGTTTTTTTTTCTTCAGACAAATTTCGACTTTTTAACTAGCCATTTTTGACGGAATTTTTTTATATCAGTCGAAAGCCATTGTTGTCCTGAGCTTAAATTTGAAAAGATATTTCACCTGTGATCATTTTGCGCAAAGTTACGGGGGTTTAAATATTGCCATTTTGGCCAATTTGGCACAATTAACGCGCGATATATTTCGCGCTATTAACGCGTAAGCGGAGATTTAATCCGTCTTAGAAATCGTTTCAAATTGGTTGAAAGAAGCTTATTTGCCATAATTGATTTGTTACAAGGAGCAAAATCTATTGTTTTGTATTTTATATGGCATGTGGGGGGGGATGATTTTCATAGAAAAATTTTCAAATTTTAGAAAACACGTTTTTCATTTTTTTATTTCATTTAATTTTTTATATTGTTTATGTTATTACTGCTCCATAAACGTTAATAGGCAGTCGGAACTTTCAGGGCTTCGCCCTAATACGAGCAGTCTTGTAATCGTTTATAATGGAGTATAATGGATTTTTATTTTTCAAAAAAAAATGATTTTAATGACCACATAATCGATTACGTGGTCTAAATTTGCCACAATAATGGATTATAATGGATTATAATGACAACATTTTAGACAACATTTTCCCATTATAATCGATTATTATCCATGGAACTCCGGTGCGAGAAGGCTCAAGTGTCAGCGCAGAGTTTGCGTACCGTGGAGATATATATAAGGATGCGGTTAAATTATTGCAGCAAAAGTTCGTCAATCGCACACTGTATTAACTGCCCAACTACGTATGTTGTCAAATCTAGCTCTTGCGTGTATGCACAACTTTGACAGTTTTTTAAATAATGTTTCAAGAAAATCTAGCCGCGTTGGAGTGCTTAAGCTAATTAGTTACGATAAAGACTTGAAAGTTTCCCAATGCTATGTATTGCACATGAAAGACTGCGTGCTACTTGTAGCTTAACCGGAAACCATTTGCTAAAAGTTTTGCTTTAACAGCAGAATTATTCAGCAGAAGACAAAATCCGCATTTCATTATCTGTAAAAACAAACCCGAACTTCGTAACTCTTCATTATTTAAAAATGAAACACCCAATTCAAAAGCCGAGTTAGGCTCTGAGCGTTAGACAACCCGGGTTGACCTCCATAAACCGAAAATGCTTATCGTACATTTCCCCACACCGAAAATGCTTATTATACAATTGCCTACATCAAATGTATGGAAAAATGCTAATCATACAATTTTCATGCAATTTCAAAAAACCATTGAAAAAAGATTCAATCTAGTTTCTCCGGCTATTTGAACCAAATAAAACAACCTAGTGATGAAAAGTAACAACGTTTATTTTTTTTGGAAAAAAATGGTTATCATACAATTTCCATATATGAAAATTGTATGATAACCATTTTTTCATGAAATGCAAGTTTTTCAGAAACTTGTTCAAACTTATTTTTAATCAAATTTAAAGTAATTAAGAGTGCTTATGCTCAATTTAAAGCACCTTGCTCATCAAAAATAAAATTTAGTTTGAAGCTAAAAAAAGGTTATCATACAATTTCCATATATGAAATTTGTATGATATTATTTTTTCATAAATGTCAAGATTTTCAGAAGCATGTTAAAACTTGTTTTTAATCAAATTTAAAGTAATTAAGAGTGCTTTTGCTCAACTTAAAGCACCTTGCTCATAAGCATGTTTGGTCAACCCAAGTAGTTTCGATATCTGTGTAAGGATCATTAAAGTCGTGCTCAAGTATGTGTGACTATAGCTAGACAAATTGGTGTGGGGTTTCTGAGCGACTGTTTGAACCCAAATGCTAGTTCAATTCTGAAGAAATGATGTTCCTTTTGTGGCTGCGGGATGATGATTAGAAGGTATTTGATGTTGTTGTGAAGAAATTTAGGGGGAAGGAGGAAATGTGTGAATTACAAAGTAGGTCAGCTAAAACAATATTTTCAATATTAAACCTTTCATGTTTTGCGGGTGTCAGATTTAGTGAAAAATGTGGAATTTATCGCAAAACTGAAGCAAGAACGTTTAATTCATTGCGATGGTGTGGATGAATGGTGTGTGCTGGTCTTGTATGATCATAAAGTTGTTGGATTTGACGTTTGCTAATATTAGTCTGAAAGTGTTGTAAGCGAATGTTTAGCGACCATTGCGACTCAAAATGGGTATGTTGCGACCTTTGCGACCCAAACCGTGTATACTAAGACCATTGCGACTCATAGTGGGTATGTTGCGACTTTGTGCGACCAAAACATTTGCGCGACTTTGCGCGACCCAAAACAAATGTTGCGACTTTGCGCGACTCAAATTAGGTATGTTGCGACCATTGCGACTCAGAGTGGATACGTTGCGACTTTGTGCGACCAAAATTTTTGCGCGACTTTGCGCGACCCAAAACAGATGCGATTTTGCGCGACCCAAAAGAGATATGCTGCGATTTTGCGCGACCCAAAACAGATGTGTTGCCACTTCCCGGGTCGAGGTTTGCGATTTATGTTTCGACCGACTCGATCAAAAAATGGTATCTTTCAACCGTCTCGATCCGTTCTCGGTATGTTTCGACCGACTCGACCCAAGCTGTATATGTTTCGACTATGTTCGAAAAAAAAACAATTCGACTGTGTTCGACCGAGGAAAAACGTTACGACCGAGTTTGACCGAGGAGTTTTTTTGACTGAAAAAAAAATATATTTCGACTGCGTTTGACGCAGGGTTTTCTCGTCTGAGAAGCGTTTTGTTGTTGTTGCTCATTTTTAACAAATCACCGGGGAAACGTATCCCCGGGGAAACGTATCGTGTTCTGTTAGTAATTTTTAGATGTTACAGAAGTTAGGAACAAGGTTCCTGTGCATATTTCTACTTCCGAAGGTTTTCAGATTATAGTCAACAGAGCTGCTCTTAATTTGTTGCAAAAACTCAACGTAAAAATACACGTTATTTTCTCAATTTTGACATATGCTTTTGAATGCTTCAACTAGCACCGATTGTTTCTCACTTAGACATTTTCGAGAAAAATTTCAACAAAAATCAAGACTATCAAGCGATATAATAACTATTTTGAAAGAAAAGTGATAGTTAAAAATCTCAAAAATTGTAATTTTTGGTTAAATGGTTTTTGTAGCAACTGAACAAGGGAACCTAAAGGAAAACATTTACAAATTACAAAGTAATAGTTAGACGTTATCAGTTCTAATTTCATCTCTGCCAACAAACTATTCGTTCAATGCTACTATTTTCCTCCTAAATTCACCACTTCTGATTAATTTTTCTTGCAAAGTGAGTTCTTTGGCAAAAAACATGTTTTAAGCAGAAAGTAAGAACAACCTTAAAACATAGAACAATTCTACGGAAAAATTATGAAAATTATGTTCTAGAAGCAATAGAGAGATAATCATCAGTTATGAAGAAGATTTCTTGAATTTCATCCAATATCTAATATACTTTTAAGAAAAACTTGCCCTATTTTTAGCCAATTTTAGCAGTAAACTGTTCATTTTTCATCATTGGTCTGAAATTTATTATTATTAGCGTGAAATTTTTTTCAAAAATTGTAAATTTTGTACAAAGTTGGTTAAATCAAGGAGAAAAAACTAAGGAGGAGTTGAATCATGTAGTTTGATCTAGAGAATTCGATGAATATTGTTCTTATTGTTTTTTTGAATTGAGGTTTTCAGGTGAATTATCCCTGAAATGGGCCAAAAACCAGGTAATTACACAAATAAAAGGTTAAAAATGGAAAAGTTTGGATAGATTTGATTAACTTTTACTTGACTTTCTCGAAAATTGCAATTAATTTCACTATTTTCCCGAGAAATCGGAGGTTTCAGTTTTGATTTGGCTAAAATGAGTTTTATAAGTTCAGAGCATTATATAACCCGAGTTTCAGCTCAAATAATGATAAACTTCATTGTATTTCATTATTTTGAGAGAAAATTGTAGAAAAATCCATACTTTCTTTCAAAATTTTGTATCATTTTGCACATCTTTCCATCAACTTACCATGAACCAAAAAACATAATAGCTTCAATCCAGAATCTACACGTAATTGATCAGTGATATTCAACAATAAGATAACGCGCGCCAAAAATTTTGCGAAAAAACTAGACATTTCAACACAAAACCAAAAAATTTTGTTTTTTCTTACCATTCTCACACCATCATACAAAACATGAAACCTTACCATTGGTATTCCCTATACTAATACATTGTAGACACTATACCCAATGTATATTCTGTTTCCTATCCTAAAACATCAGTCCCCGCCCCCCCCCCCCCCCCCTGATCATCTCCAACATCTACTATCTGTCTTAAATAGAATAAAAAACTAAATCCGGGAATCCGGAAGGCTTGCGTGTTCCAAACCACCCTTCCGGCTCTGTGTTAAGGGCCTTATTTAGAGCATCCACTCGGCGCGGAGTGCTTGTTAATGGATCTGCCGATCATGATATTAAAAGAATAACACCCAGAAGCGCCATGAAAACATATATGTAAATTCGCCGGGAAGTAAATATCGACCGAAAATGAAGCCAGGTCTGGAAACGACTGGCTAGCGTCTAAACACAGCTTCACATGCTCTTAACCGTCTCTACCAAAGCCAGTTCTATGTGTGGTCCTTTAACATCGGGTCGACAAAATCATTAATGTTTTTAGGCTATCGGCCAGAACACGCAGATTAACTTAATTACATGCAAAATAGTGAGCTCAAGGCTGGGTCTCAGTATTATCAGACCACATGGTCACTCCAAAAAACAGGGCTACCACTTATTTATTATATTACTGTTGTTTTTGTTCAGTAGATAAAAATCATCATATCCATCGGAAATGGATCAAGCCTTTCCCTCAACTCCTAGCTTCTCATTATCTGAAAACGAAATTTGATGTTTTTTAATTCAATTCAGGACATATTCTAGAAGCTGAAAGTTGTTAAAACCAATGTTTACAGTTCTTCTACAGTTCTTCTTAAAACAGAGTTTCAGTTTACTTCTCGAGACCCTTCCGGATTCTGGAATCCGGACGAAGAGTGGTCTTGTCGTTCTTCTGGAAGGGTGGTAAAATCCGCCGGATACCCTTCCGAAATCTCGGGAATTGTTCGGTAACGATTGTACTGCTACAATCGTTACAATTCGGATATCCTCTCGCATTCCCAATATGATTCCCTCTTTTTCTTCACAGTCGAGAGTCAATGTTGCTGATTTCTAGCGAAAATTTGTCTGTTCTGCTTTTCGCGGTTTTCAGTGTTCGCAACATTTCAAGGTCGTGACGTGTCTTTAGTTTCGAACGAATTTTTAAAAATTGTTTCGTCACTTCAAATTGACCTCTCCCATTTCGTCGAATTGCACAATTAACACTGTCAATCCATCGAAACTGCCAATTTTCCCATTCGAATGCTCCAACAAAATTCCGATGTTGCCATGCATTTTGGCGCCATTCTGGTCTAATGTCAAAAAGACTTTATTGCGGCCTTTCTTGTCTGGGATGTTCAAACAAGCTCTAGGGGCTGCGAAAAACTTCAGCCAAGCTGTGATATCGGAGCAGTTTCTGTGTATGTTGAACAAGAGATTAGTGAGCATAGGGGAATATTATTGGCGGGCGCCTTTGAGGACAAATTTCTGGGTTTGCCCGCGTTGGAGCCAAAAACATCACCTTTTTACCCCCTAACGAATAAAGGACTCGTCTGTAAAACGGAGTCAAGCAAAACGAAAGACGACAAAAATTGCAAATTTTGACAACGTTCTCTGTTTGCAAAAAAATGTATTAAAAACTACGAAATTGTAAAATTTTGTGGTTGAAAATGTAGCTTGTACATCATATTAGCGAAATGGTTAGGAATTTGGTAACGAATATTCTTTTGCAAACAGTTTTTTGTGGTACATTTTTGTATAGGGGTTAGGTTTAGTTATTAGATGATGACTAGGACGACGAATTCCAGCAATTTTTCCATGGCATTGTTTATGTTAACACTGCCAAATTGCTCTACCCAAGAAGTAAGTCCTTTTTTTTCATCCCTTTTCAAAACATTTTGTTGTCCATGACTCACAAATTTGTTGATGTTTTAGTCAAGAAAATCAGAGGCACGTTCAAGGTTCACCCATACAACGAAGATGAGTATTTTGAAAACGTTAAACCAGAAAACGTTCTTTTTGCCGATGAAATCTAATTCAGTGAAACTTTTTTCAATCAGCGATAATAACAGCTCAATTGTACGTTCTGACCTAAGCAGAAATGTCAACTTTTAAGGCCACCATCGGAGTCATATATGAGATGACTGGGTCGGAAGTCAGCCAATCGATGGCGCCGAGAAGCTCATTTCTGCACTATTTTACATAGTAAATCAGTGCAGAAATGTGCTTCTGAGCGCCGTCGCTTTGCTGACTTCTGATCCAGTTATCTCATATGGTGTGTGCTGGTCTTGTATGATCATAAAGTTGTTGGATTTGACGTTTGCTAATATTAGTCTGAAAGTGTTGTAAGCGAATGTTTAGCGACCATTGCGACTCAAAATGGGTATGTTGCGACCTTTGCGACCCAAACCGTGTATACTAAGACCATTGCGACTCATAGTGGGTATGTTGCGACTTTGTGCGACCAAAACATTTGCGCGACTTTGCGCGACCCAAAACAAATGTTGCGACTTTGCGCGACTCAAATTAGGTATGTTGCGACCATTGCGACTCAGAGTGGATACGTTGCGACTTTGTGCGACCAAAATTTTTGCGCGACTTTGCGCGACCCAAAACAGATGCGATTTTGCGCGACCCAAAAGAGATATGCTGCGATTTTGCGCGACCCAAAACAGATGTGTTGCCACTTCCCGGGTCGAGGTTTGCGATTTATGTTTCGACCGACTCGATCAAAAAATGGTATCTTTCAACCGTCTCGATCCGTTCTCGGTATGTTTCGACCGACTCGACCCAAGCTGTATATGTTTCGACTATGTTCGAAAAAAAAACAATTCGACTGTGTTCGACCGAGGAAAAACGTTACGACCGAGTTTGACCGAGGAGTTTTTTTGACTGAAAAAAAAATATATTTCGACTGCGTTTGACGCAGGGTTTTCTCGTCTGAGAAGCGTTTTGTTGTTGTTGCTCATTTTTAACAAATCACCGGGGAAACGTATCCCCGGGGAAACGTATCGTGTTCTGTTAGTAATTTTTAGATGTTACAGAAGTTAGGAACAAGGTTCCTGTGCATATTTCTACTTCCGAAGGTTTTCAGATTATAGTCAACAGAGCTGCTCTTAATTTGTTGCAAAAACTCAACGTAAAAATACACGTTATTTTCTCAATTTTGACATATGCTTTTGAATGCTTCAACTAGCACCGATTGTTTCTCACTTAGAAATTTTCGAGAAAAATTTCAACAAAAATCAAGACTATCAAGCGATATAATAACTATTTTGAAAGAAAAGTGATAGTTAAAAATCTCAAAAATTGTAATTTTTGGTTAAATGGTTTTTGTAGCAACTGAACAAGGGAACCTAAAGGAAAACATTTACAAATTACAAAGTAATAGTTAGACGTTATCAGTTCTAATTTCATCTCTGCCAACAAACTATTCGTTCAATGCTACTATTTTCCTCCTAAATTCACCACTTCTGATTAATTTTTCTTGCAAAGTGAGTTCTTTGGCAAAAAACATGTTTTAAGCAGAAAGTAAGAACAACCTTAAAACATAGAACAATTCTACGGAAAAATTATGAAAATTATGTTCTAGAAGCAATAGAGAGATAATCATCAGTTATGAAGAAGATTTCTTGAATTTCATCCAATATCTAATATACTTTTAAGAAAAACTTGCCCTATTTTTAGCCAATTTTAGCAGTAAACTGTTCATTTTTCATCATTGGTCTGAAATTTATTATTATTAGCGTGAAATTTTTTTCAAAAATTGTAAATTTTGTACAAAGTTGGTTAAATCAAGGAGAAAAAACTAAGGAGGAGTTGAATCATGTAGTTTGATCTAGAGAATTCGATGAATATTGTTCTTATTGTTCTTTTGAATTGAGGTTTTCAGGTGAATTATCCCTGAAATGGGCCAAAAACCAGGTAATTACACAAATAAAAGGTTAAAAATGGAAAAGTTTGGATAGATTTGATTAACTTTTACTTGACTTTCTCGAAAATTGCAATTAATTTCACTATTTTCCCGAGAAATCGGAGGTTTCAGTTTTGATTTGGCTAAAATGAGTTTTATAAGTTCAGAGCATTATATAACCCGAGTTTCAGCTCAAATAATGATAAACTTCATTGTATTTCATTATTTTGAGAGAAAATTGTAGAAAAATCCATACTTTCTTTCAAAATTTTGTATCATTTTGCACATCTTTCCATCAACTTACCATGAACCAAAAAACATAATAGCTTCAATCCAGAATCTACACGTAATTGATCAGTGATATTCAACAATAAGATAACGCGCGCCAAAAATTTTGCGAAAAAACTAGACATTTCAACACAAAACCAAAAAATTTTGTTTTTCTTACCATTCTCACACCATCATACAAAACATGAAACCTTACCATTGGTATTCCCTATACTAATACATTGTAGACACTATACCCAATGTATATTCTGTTTCCTATCCTAAAACATCAGTCCCCGCCCCCCCCCCCCCCCCTGATCATCTCCAACATCTACTATCTGTCTTAAATAGAATAAAAAACTAAATCCGGGAATCCGGAAGGCTTGCGTGTTCCAAACCACCCTTCCGGCTCTGTGTTAAGGGCCTTATTTAGAGCATCCACTCGGCGCGGAGTGCTTGTTAATGGATCTGCCGATCATGATATTAAAAGAATAACACCCAGAAGCGCCATGAAAACATATATGTAAATTCGCCGGGAAGTAAATATCGACCGAAAATGAAGCCAGGTCTGGAAACGACTGGCTAGCGTCTAAACACAGCTTCACATGCTCTTAACCGTCTCTACCAAAGCCAGTTCTATGTGTGGTCCTTTAACATCGGGTCGACAAAATCATTAATGTTTTTAGGCTATCGGCCAGAACACGCAGATTAACTTAATTACATGCAAAATAGTGAGCTCAAGGCTGGGTCTCAGTATTATCAGACCACATGGTCACTCCAAAAAACAGGGCTACCACTTATTTATTATATTACTGTTGTTTTTGTTCAGTAGATAAAAATCATCATATCCATCGGAAATGGATCAAGCCTTTCCCTCAACTCCTAGCTTCTCATTATCTGAAAACGAAATTTTATGTTTTTTAATTCAATTCAGGACATATTCTAGAAGCTGAAAGTTGTTAAAACCAATGTTTACAGTTCTTCTACAGTTCTTCTTAAAACAGAGTTTCAGTTTACTTCTCGAGACCCTTCCGGATTCTGGAATCCGGACGAAGAGTGGTCTTGTCGTTCTTCTGGAAGGGTGGTAAAATCCGCCCGATACCCTTCCGAAATCTCGGGAATTGTTCGGTAACGATTGTACTGCTACAATCGTTACAATTCGGATATCCTCTCGCATTCCCAATATGATTCCCTCTTTTTCTTCACAGTCGAGAGTCAATGTTGCTGATTTCTAGCGAAAATTTGTCTGTTCTGCTTTTCGCGGTTTTCAGTGTTCGCAACATTTCAAGGTCGTGACGTGTCTTTAGTTTCGAACGAATTTTTAAAAATTGTTTCGTCACTTCAAATTGACCTCTCCCATTTCGTCGAATTGCACAATTAACACTGTCAATCCATCGAAACTGCCAATTTTCCCATTCGAATGCTCCAACAAAATTCCGATGTTGCCATGCATTTTGGCGCCATTCTGGTCTAATGTCAAAAAGACTTTATTGCGGCCTTTCTTGTCTGGGATGTTCAAACAAGCTCTAGGGGCTGCGAAAAACTTCAGCCAAGCTGTGATATCGGAGCAGTTTCTGTGTATGTTGAACAAGAGATTAGTGAGCATAGGGGAATATTATTGGCGGGCGCCTTTGAGGACAAATTTCTGGGTTTGCCCGCGTTGGAGCCAAAAACATCACCTTTTTACCCCCTAACGAATAAAGGACTCGTCTGTAAAACGGAGTCAAGCAAAACGAAAGACGACAAAAATTGCAAATTTTGACAACGTTCTCTGTTTGCAAAAAAATGTATTAAAAACTACGAAATTGTAAAATTTTGTGGTTGAAAATGTAGCTTGTACATCATATTAGCGAAATGGTTAGGAATTTGGTAACGAATATTCTTTTGCAAACAGTTTTTTGTGGTACATTTTTGTATAGGGGTTAGGTTTAGTTATTAGATGATGACTAGGACGACGAATTCCAGCAATTTTTCCATGACATTGTTTATGTTAACACTGCCAAATTGCTCTACCCAAGAAGTAAGTCCTTTTTTTTCATCCCTTTTCAAAACATTTTGTTGTCCATGACTCACAAATTTGTTGATGTTTTAGTCAAGAAAATCAGAGGCACGTTCAAGGTTCACCCATACAACGAAGATGAGTATTTTGAAAACGTTAAACCAGAAAACGTTCTTTTTGCCGATGAAATCTAATTCAGTGAAACTTTTTTCAATCAGCGATAATAACAGCTCAATTGTACGTTCTGACCTAAGCAGAAATGTCAACTTTTAAGGCCACCATCGGAGTCATATATGAGATGACTGGGTCGGAAGTCAGCCAATCGATGGCGCCGAGAAGCTCATTTCTGCACTATTTTACATAGTAAATCAGTGCAGAAATGTGCTTCTGAGCGCCGTCGCTTTGCTGACTTCTGATCCAGTTATCTCATATATGATTGCCTTAAAGTTGATTTTTCGCATTCGTGTAGAAGTTCTGAATTTTGATCAGAAATCATACCAATGGACATTAATTACGTATGTGTTGAATATTTTCTTTGTAGGAAATGAGATTATGCTGACGACAGAACTTGCTTGAACTTGTGGATCACAACTGGAGTATGTATGCTTGGAGACTGTTTCCATCAGGAAAACAGGTTTTTTGGCGTTTGAGACAACTCCTCCCTTATGGTTTTGGTTCTTCTAGGAGTAGGCTTAGGAAATTGTTGCTCTCTCAAGAGTTGAGGAGATTCGCCTACAAATAATGAAGAGTTTGAGGTTCCAGCCTCTAAAATTCTCTGATTTTTCTGTTGGTTCTCTTCTCTGTTCAGAGATTGCACGTCTTATGGGGTAAGTTTAAACGCTAATTGAGCCTCATTTGAGTTTTCAAAAAATGCTTATCTTACAATTTTCATAAATGAAAAAATGCTTATCGTACAATTTCCATATATGAAAAAATGCTTATCTTGAAATTTCCATAAATGATAAAATGCTTATCTTACAATTTCCATATATGAAAAAATGTTTATCCTACAATTTCCATTAATGAAAAAATGCTTATCCTAGAGTTTTTTTTTACAATTTACTGAGTCTATGAAACTGTAGGAAATTGTAGGATAAGCATTTTTTCATATATGGAAATTATAGGATAAGCATTTTTGGTCAACCCGGGAAGTATTTATTATTTCAGGTCCGATAACTTAATTCGTAAATGTTCAAGAAATTTCTGGTGAAGATGAAATTAAAAGCTCACAAAACTCCTTGTCTCAAGACAAATCCCTGAGAAAACAGCTTAAAAACATTCGAACGATTCTTCGGGATAAGCAGCGGCTAAATTTTTGTTAAAAACTTCTGGCTTGAAAATGATATGCTCTTCTTTGACTAGTGATGACTATAATGGTCCACTTCAAGTGGTTGATTGGAAATTTTTTTCATAAATAAAATAGTCAAGACTTTCGTTTTTTGCAATTCGTTTTGTGTCCACTCGTGCTTATCAGATAGTTTAACAAGAGGTCTTTTGAAAAGGTTGGGCAGTGAATCGACGTTTGAGCTCGTTAGACACTTAATAAGTGGGTGGGGGAGAACAAAGGTGTTCATTTTGATCCAAGGATAAGCCTTGATGATCAGAATTAAAAATTATTGATTTTTAAAAATTTATTAAGATCCAAGGAGAAGCCTTGATGATCTGGTTTAAAATTAAAAAATTTAAGTTTAAAATGGTTTAAATTTATTTGATATAAAGTTTTAGTTTTTTATGATGTTAGTTAGCTTATGATTGCTGTTATGTTTAGGTGATAAAGCTGGAACAACAGGATGATTTATATATACTGACAATTCCTTGTCATGCTACTAATTTTTATTTTTATTTTTTAATAAATATTTTTCAAATAAATATGTTTTATATATTACTGCAGAAATTGAAAACGATCTGAGATCTTTTTATCAATCGTTATTGTACATTAGTAATTTTGTTTAGCGCCTGAAATAATCATGAAGATTTCCTTCAAAATTTTATGTTTGCAAATGAAAATTTAAATTCATTGCTAATAAGATTGATTCTAAATATAAAAGTTTGTGTTGGCTTTTGCCGTACAACCATGAAACTAAATGGTAAGTTTCTACGTAGTCGTATATCGTCTCTTGTCCGAGGTCTTCTTCCAATACCGGGTAGTTCTAGTATTGTGCGGAATATCGGCTCTGATCTATTGAGTCGTAGAGACATTTCAATTAAGTTATTATCGTGTAACATTTTGAAAATGTTTTGTCTAATTTCTAATCTATATTTGGTTAATTCTAAGCTATTAAGGTCTTGTTCGAGACTTATGGTCGCACCAGATGAGTTAGGTCCTTGAGGTTAACTCATAGAGTAATTTCGGATAGGTTACACCGTCTGCTCGTCACGCTATCTTATTTTCGGCCGGATAGATTCGTGCAACTTCTTAGTCTAATACCGATCCTAATCTTACTCTTATATCTACTAGTCTCAGGGTGTTTAACTAGTCTGTGCTAGGCTCAATAGATCTAGAGTATACTGGCTTATTGCGGCAGCTGAAGTTCTCTTGGAGAGGCAACTAATTTCTAAGTTAAATTCAAATCTCTCTGGTGCTGAAATTACAAGTAATTTCAGCACTTACAAATAAGTGGGTTGTTAGTTGGATGGATTATGATTGGTTAATATTAAATATTTTACAGTGGTAAAATATCTAATTTATCCAATAATAAAATGTAGTTTAGATCAGGCTCCAATTGCTTGAGTTCTCATTTATTCACGAGTGGCCTCGTTATTTGGTTGGAACTTTGTGGTCTAACAACGACGTTAAATTAACCGATAATTATTACTCTTTGTTGATACAATCGAAGTCCTTCGAGAAACACTATGACAAAGACAAAAACCAATAGGTTAGTCATTCAAAGCCAGTTCAGCAAAACTAACGAAAGGTTATCAAAGTAAAGCGTAACGTCATGACACGAAGCGCCGTGCTGATCATGAGTGGTACCTCCCTCATCAACAGATTCAACAAACCAGGAAAAGTCAGGCGGGTATTAGAACGTCTTCAAGTTCCAAGTTCATTTGGTAAATAAGTAGTTGTTGGTTGGTCCCGATTTACTTCAGAATCTCTTGCAAGTGTTAGTGCCTTTTTGCAGCACTAATGAGTCTTATCCGTCGATATTGAAGGATTGTTCTTTAAGTTGGTGTCCTGGGGTGTGATCAACCGTCTCTCAGTGTTTTGTGGCGGAAAAGTTAAACATCAGATATGAAAGTATTCCAATATACGCAGCATGTTTTGGCTCTCGCAATTCACCAAGCTGAGCTACAGCAAACTTCAAAAAAGAAACAGGCAAGGTATCTGGAAGCGGCTTCCGCATTAAAACAACTTTCTACTTGGAAGAGTATTTTGAGTTAGAAAAGTTCCTTGGATAGCTGTAACACTAAACCCTGCAGCCGGGACAGCTCTCGACTAGGAAATTTCACTTAGTTCCGAAACATCAAGGCATGTATTAGGATTGAGTTGGTACCAAAAGAAAAGTTAATTAGTTGTAAGCCGTGGTGTTAATTGTGACCTCAAGTACCCCCGGTTACGAAACGCCCCGTTTTAAATTTCGTATCATCCGTATTCATCTCGCTCGGACGCGTTGCACCGTACATCGTGAGAGTGCGTTTTTTTCGAAAATTGGTGTTTAAGTGCTCAACAGTGCAGCGGTGGGACAATCCACTATCTAGAAATTAAAAACGCTTTCCTGAACAGCCTTTCCGTGAAAAACATCTCGTAACACCTGTTTGGTGATCCCTCCGATGAGGTCTTTGGCCTGGTTGCGTTTTTTCGTGCTCGAACTCTAGACACTGAATAAACAAAGGTTTCTTTCGCCATCGTCAAGGCCAGTGTTGAGCTTACGACTGCAATGTTCATTCCAAATTGAAATTACAGGTTGTCTTCTTGCTTCTTTCTAGTGAGTAGCCATCAAGTCTTCAACAGACGTCATAAATAAACTTTGCCTTCACAGCCCGGTTGATGATTTTTCTGAAGCCAAAGTTAATGTTGTAGGTAGCACTAGTGTTCCTACAAATCCGGTCATTGTTTGGACCACTTTTAGCTCTTTCCGACGTTTGCAACGCTTTTTTTTGTACTGGCTGCGGTTACTGCCACATCACAAACAGATGCGACGAAATTCGACCCCTCTGAACTTAAGATTGAGGAAGAGCAATTGTTATAGCTTTCGCAATGGAACCATTCCCGAATGATTTTGAGCTGTTGTCATAAAACAAAAAGGTCAAATCAAATAGTCGGGCGGGTTGCAACTTATTTGTCGTTAGTGGGTCTAAATAACATGCTTTGACCAAAAGCACGTATCAAGCGCTTCTCTATAACAGACTTCGACGCTAACTATAGTGTAATGTTGGGTGCTGCGTCATCCATTAGTAGTATTGTTTATCTGTTAATTTTACAGGGAGCATCGCCATCATAGCTATAATCATTTACGTTCCGTGATTCAAGTTCCCTGTAGCCGAGTTGCGTTGATTACTTGAGGGTATCAAAATTATTGGTGTCGTTTGCCGTGTACGAAAAAGCGCTATCTAAACACCGATGATTTCATATCTCGTTTCAGCGTTTAATAATTATTTTTGGTGCAGAGATGGATGTTTTCGTTCAGCTGTATAACTACTAGTGCCGTTTATATTGAAATTGCACCGTCCTTGGATACAAGCTCTTATGTTATAGGCAGAGAGCGGATCATCGCCCGACGCGGTATGAAGATCGTCTTTTGGTCTGACAACTGGACTATTTTTGATAGCGCGGAAAATAATCTAACCCCATGATTTAGTGGCTGGAAACGGCGCGCGCCATCCCACTTGATACATAAGGGAATAAAATGAAAATTTAATTAACTGGCAGCCCTGTATCATGGTGGTTCCATGGTTACAAACGAGTTGTCTAAAGCTGTGAGGGATTCTTCATTCATATATCAGGTTCATGTAAGCTGACCGATGAAGCTCTCAGTACGACTTTCAGCTTAGTGGAAAGTTCTTTGATTTTGCGGCTTGTTACTCTAAAGAGTTTAGACCCTCCCAATCTAGAGGCACTTACGCCTTACCATGTTCTGTTTGCCCAACATTGCGCAGTTTTTCTTTTTCTATTTGCTAAGGAATAATTGACCATAAGAAACAAAATATCCGTGCATATTCGTACGCGAATGATATGTGGTCACCTTTGCTGGGGTATTCTACTCACTCAACAAATGCTACAAGTAGTGCTCTCCATCTGAATGTGCGCTGGTTTGGATGGGTAAGCCCAGAAGCCCAAGGTGTTACTACAACCTGCGTTGCATCATCTCGCTGAATTATAAAGTCTCGCTGCAAATATAAGGCCACCCGTTCCCCCATTATTTGTACCTCGTCCGGTGAACTTACTCGTGAACACGTCAAGCTCGCTCTGATACCTTTTTTTGAGGGTAGAGTATGTTAACGCTGAATATAAAAACGTAGAGAACCCGCACAGACAGTGTTCCGTCTTTTCTATTTCAATTTCACAACCTGGACTGTTAAATTAGCTAGCTAGTAGTGTCTGCTGCAACTGGTTTTCAGTCGAAAACTTGCGGTTTTTGATTTATTATGCATATAAAATAGACCGATAGTGCTCGTTTTAAAATCACTGGGACGCTTAATGCAGCATTTTTTTAATTCAAGTTTGAAAACTTGTTTTCATCAATCTGATTTTGTCAGAAATCATCCTTAATCAGCTACTGTAAAATATAGCCACAATTTCCCATAAGAACCAAAACTCAAACTTGAAGTAAAATTTTTCTGGGTGATCAAATATGATCAATACTTTTATAATACTCTGGAAGAAGCTTTTCTGTAATTTTGACATCTCTCACAACTTGTTTTTGGAAAAGAGATGAACAATTTTGTTCCAGAAAAACTATCGACTTGAAAAAACTCAACGAAAACTTGCCCAAACAATCTTCGATCTTCAAATAATCTTCAAATAATTTTCAAATAGTGGCTCAATTGTGATTTGATGAGCAAACATTTCCAACAAAAAAAATGACGTTTCAAGATCTTTTGAGTAAATATTGAATGGTTAAAATTATTGGGGCTCAATTAAAACAAAATTATGAAACTGATAAATTATGTCAAATGCTTTGGATTTCTTGGTTTCATTTATGTATAATGCAGATTATCGAAAGTTTATTGCTCAAGATGTCCATTTTTGGCTATTTCTGAAGCGAAAGATTAAACACTGCCTATGAACTTGTTTAGAGGGTTTTTTTTGCAACCGCGGAGCCTTTTAATTCTGGTCATTTGAGAAAAATGGTGAAAAAATACATTAGCATGCTACACCAAACCTCTTCTTGGGGCTTAATCTATGGTCCTCTTATCACGATCCCATCAATGTCTGACGAGATAAAAATGGTCCGTTTTTGTTTCAGGTTCGAGTTTTAAAGCAATGCACTTTACAGCCGGCTAATAAGCAAACAAAGGGCCTTTGCAAATGGAAAGAAAGCAGTTGGTCTGAAAAAGACAGTTATTTTGTCAACGATGATTCAGTAAGGGCATTTCCTCAATTTATCAGAATTTATGCTGAGTCAGAGGAATACACGGTGGCAAACGACTTCAAGATAGTCGAAAGGAGCAGCGGTCCTCCTCCGAACCAGCAAGGAATGTATTTTTTTATCTACCCTGGTCGATCAAGGAAGGTTATCTGGCAAGATCTTGCAAGATTCATGCAAATAAGGGTTGTCTTGCAAGGTTTGTGAAAATTTTCATAGTAGGTTATCTTGCAAGATCTTGAAAGAATTTTACACGATTCTTGCAAGATTCTCTCAACAACTTGCCTGATAACCTACTATCCAAATTTTTACAAAATTTATTTAGAAAAACACCATTGAGCTCCAAGTCGACTACGGTCACAAAGAATTCTGAATATAAGTTCGGATAAAAAATTGGGTTGACCATGTTTTAAAAATGTTGGAATGTTGGTTGATGTGGTTTTGCAATTCTAGGGTTTGATTTTTTTTTTCTGTATTTATGACAAAATTTTGATCGATTAGCTTGAGATATTTTGTATGCAGTGTTCACATATATAAGACGAACCAATAA
Organism: Symsagittifera roscoffensis; assembly: GCF_963678635.1. Lineage (NCBI taxonomy): Eukaryota > Metazoa > Xenacoelomorpha > Acoela > Convolutidae > Symsagittifera > Symsagittifera roscoffensis. The sequence goes on along the minus strand of NC_087067.1, from coordinate 29,161,343 downwards.
CTATGACGTAATGAAGTAATAATTGTCTCTTTTTCTGTTTTGTTAACTGCTTAGGTATTTAAATGTAATCACTACACTTCCTACACATATGCTGTAGGTTGTCTTTCTCAAAAAAGTCACATCTTTAAAAACCTTGCTTGAAGAAAGGTTATCTTTAAAGAGGATATCTTGTAAGATCTTTTGAAGAGATGTATCGTCTTTACAAGAATCTTGCAAAATTTTTGCAAGATAACCTCCTTTGATCGATCAGGGTTGTGCTCTTTTTAAAATGCATCAAGCTAGGGCGAGATCTAGGCAACCTTTCGTAAAGTCGCATTTTTGTGCTACTTATATTTTGACTTTGCGCGGCTTGACGTTGAGACTTTGCGCGAGCCATGATGCGACTTTGCACGATCGTTCTTAGCTGTCTCGGCACTTTGCCCTTCTTATGTTGCAACTTTGGTTGACTCGAACTCGGTTCAACTGAGGATTTTTGGTCGCGCGATGATCAGTTCTGCTATCCAATTTGGCCGTGAGACGAGTCGAGGACCTCGGCCTTGTTATTAACTCTTCTGCAAATGCTTTATACCACGCAGCTTGAGTTTTTGAGTAACTCTATGCTCACTTGTAGATGCTCGTACACAGTAAATATTCAAATTCAGTTCTAAAATAATCAGTTTCAGATCTAAATTTCAGATCTGAAATAAGTTGTGAAATGTTAAAATAACGCTTGAATACTTTAAGAATGGTTTATTTCAGATCTGAAAAATTCTATTTTAGATCTAGTTTCAGTTCAACTTTCCTGAAACAAGATTTTGTCAATTCTTCTGTATTTTGTATCTTCTGTGTCCTGTTAGAAGGTACTCAGCACAGTCTCCAATATATATTTCCCGAAGTATGAGATGAGCATCGGGAACGCATAAGTAGCACATAGAAACCAAAAGTTAGATAGGTCTTCTAATAATTTTCAGAAAAATTAAAAAGTGAAAACTCAATTGTTTTTTTTTGAAATGCATATATTATAATTAAGCAAAAAGTTTCTCAGATCTTATTTCAGATGTGAACTTTTGTTTTTTTCAAAGTTATTTCAGATTTGAAAATTTCTATTTCAGATCCAAATTTCAGATAATAATACAAATCTGAAATAATAATTTTTAGATCTGAGAATTGACTTAAATAAGAAATAAAGAAGTTCAGATCTCGTCAGAAATTCCGCTGTATACGGGTGCCCTTTTGGTCAAAAGAATGATCTAGTTCAAACTCGTGTACCCAATTGCTTGTTTATCGCTCAACTAGAAGTTACATAAAACTAAAGCACATGTGGTCTATAACTAACAAAACTGATTGTTGCTGAACCTTCCTATTGTTTTTTTAATGGGTCTGATTTAGTTTGGCAATTTTTAAATGAAGTTTTCGAGAAAAAAAAATATGCACAGGGAAATTGGCAAAATTTTCATAGAAATTAATCAAAACTGACCGTATAACATCCCAGTTTGACCTCCATAAACCGAATACGCTACTCATATAATTCCACAAACTAAATCTTTGAAAAATTACTTATGATACAATTTTCATACATGTCCCTCAAATGAAGTCATCAAAACTTCAAAAAATTTTCATTTGTTTTGGCATTAAATTTTGCCACAAGTCTTTGCAACTTGTTATCGGTTACGGTCATCATACAAAAAGTTTGGAAAATAAATTTTGAAAGAATATTTTTTTTTTGTTTACGGAAAATTGCTACTCATACAGTTTCCATGCATGAAAAATCACTAATCACTAGACCTTTCCTGCAATTGTCTGTACTATGGAAGGGAATTGCATGAAAAGTGTAACATTAACATTTTTTCATAATGATATTTGTTTGCTTAGCTATTTTGGTCAAACCCTACATCAAGTGTAAAAATTTGAGTCGTAAAAAATTAATACGGACAATTAGCTTGCCTCATTTCAAATTAGAACGTTGTTTTTGTGCGGGAAAACTTATCACGCATAAATAATTAGCGTTACGCTCTTAGCATTGTGAACAACATCATCAAAGCACGCATAGATTAGTACAGAACATTTCCAAGTTGGGGAAGTTTGTTTTTATAAATGCAATCAGGGAGCCAAAACCTTTAATGGGATATAAAAAATTTGGTTAAAAACAATTATTTGAATTTCGAATTGCCGAAAATTGACTGATTAAAAAACCAACCTGGTATAAATATTCCGTTTTCTTCGAAAGTCTGAACAATAGTTACCCGTAACTGACAAACTCTAATTTCTGTGTAAATATTTGGTTTCTAATCAAAGATTTGGCTCAAAAAGGCTTTGTAAAATGTTCGTCAGCCGGTCAAGGAGCTAAATGCTCCAAAAACAGAAATACTCTAAGAGCAGAAACGTTGTGATTTTTTTAAAGATCTCAAACCACTAAGCAGTATAAAACTAAGCGCTTCAAACTCAAACAGTCTACAAGAGAAAAAAAATTACCATTGCATTCGCACAAGCAGCTGTGAACTTGTCAACACAGCATGGAATCCTTTGCAAGAATTAAAGCCGTTTGTAGCCACAAAAACCATCTAACCTAGCCGATCAAGGGAGGTTAACTTGCAAAAACTTGCAGGAATCTTTCGAGATTCTTTTAAAGACGATGCATCTCTTTAAAAGATCTTTCAAGGTTCTCGCAAAAACTTGCAAGATAACTTCCTTTACCTTTTTTTTGAGAAAGATCACTAAAAATAACATGACTTTAATAGGAAAAAAGCCCTTTACTCGCGAAAATAATCTGTGTACAAAGGAAGCAAAACCAGTACCAAATGATACACTTAAGCCGGTTACTCAGCAAAAGAGAAAACATAAAATGATAACCGCATAATTGTTCATCGCATTCATGTGAACTCAACCTACAGAAATTCTCAAGCTAATTGACTCTATTAATCAGAGTTTGACATGAATAACAAAAAAGTAAGTTTTAACTACTAGATATATAAAACTAGATGAATTATTTCATGAAAACAAAAAAAAATTTGTTTTCGAAAATATTAATTCAAAATGCATAAATTATAACCTCAGCCTTAACCCTTTACATTACGAAAGCTGAAAAATGAGCATGTAAATGAAATTTTCTTTTAAATAGTCCATCTATTTTTTTTAATCTAAAATTAAACGTTTAAATCTTGTGATCATAATCAAACTGGATGCCATTGTTTTTTTTGACGCTCAGAGTCAGTTTTTTTCGTAGTAGGTTATCTTGCAAGATTTTGCAATATTCTTGCAAAAGAGGGTAATCTCGCAATATCTTGCATGGAGACTAGCTTGCAAGATCTTGTAAGAGTGAGGTAATCTAGCAAAAATCTATATGCTCACTTGAAGCAACTGTCTGTTTACTACCGCATCAAACATACTATTTCTGCATCAAATTTTTGAATTATGGCATCAACAATTACATTGAAAAAAAACACAAGTCTCTAGCTGCGTTTTCGCGCAATCTCTGTTGCAATTTCGCACTATTTTTTTTACAGAAAATGACAAAAAAAATACAATTTTTTTCAGACGAATAAGATATATAGAGTGATTCAGATAAATTTTCGTAAAAACAGAATCCAAATAACTGCTTAAGCATTAGAGCTGAGATAATGAAAAAACGAGTCAAGGTAGACATCGATGGAAAGTTGTAGAATTTTACAAAATTCTTTTCACGCAGTCGGGCATTGTTAAGTTTGCAAACATCCAGAACATTGTTATGAAAAAAAAACAAAATTGCACTTTACAGGCTAAAATTTTTTTTACCGTTTCAGTCAAGATATTTGAAATCAACAAAACCGCAAAGACTGGGAATAAACCCCATGTGAGCATTTAGAACACCATTGAGAAGGCTACTTTGAGCTCTTTTATTACAATTTCCCACCACCTGCTGATTTTGGTATGGTGAAAATTCGCAACAGGCAATCTTAACAAGCGACAATTCGTCACAAGGCTATGGTAAGAAGAATACGCTCGTTCCGCTTCACTCCGCTGCGCGTACATCTGACACGAGAGGATTACTTCGTGTGAATCAGTGTTCCCCGCTCATTCTACTGCTACGAATTGTCGCCTGTTACAAATTGTCGCCTCTTACGAATGCGGCTGGTTGCGGCTGATTTTAATGTAACTAAGTTACTTCCACCTTTTTCTCACTAAAAAATACAATGCATGTGAGTTCACTAAGCAATTGCAAAATCATTTTGTTCTTATGCACAAAACTCATGCGCAATTGGTTTCCCTGTAAAAGTGATGTTTATGTGCAATGAAAATCAAAACCAAAACATTTGCAGTTTTTGTGCTCTGGTTGAGTGCTCTTGTTGTGTTTTTGTTCTCAGTTTTTGTGCGCGACGCAGAATTTTTTAGGCTGTAGTTGTTAAACTTAAATTTATTTTTGGTCAAACTTAGAATTTTCCGCCAAAAAAGATGATTTTTGCTGCTTATACGCCTCAATTCTAGATACAATCCTATGCTTAGAAAAGAAAATCTAGGTGGTCACTGATTTAAGAACCTCCTTCTAGGTAGGAAGAACATTTATTATTTTAATTAATGTATCTGATTGGTCTTTAGTCGGATTCTACATAAACGATGTGTATAGCTTCCAGAACGCAGAGGCTTTGCGTAGTGCATTCTCGGACTACAAAATAACTGAGCTTATCGTAGAAGTGGACAAAAGTAGCAGCTCATATCAAATAGACTTGGAAGGTTTGAACAATCTGTATTTAGATCATTATCAATGGATGAAGAGACTATGTCTTTCTTGGGCCAACCTGCCGTAAGATTTGTTTGGCGCTTTAAAAATAAGTAATTTTTGCGAGATAGTACCTTTGCTAGATTTGAAGTGTTTGGCTTCTATATTGGCCGAAAATGTCGACTGTTGCCCTCTTTCGACATTCCTGCAGGTAGTTTTTCTATTTCGGTCAAAGTTGGTTCACCTAAGCCCCTCGGCCCAATTTTTATCAAGCCTGGCAGGCGGAAATGTTTGGTTGGCTCTTATTACATTGTTAAATTTGCAAACATCCAGACCATCGTTATAAAAAAAACAAACTTGCAGTTTTGAGACTAAAAAATTGCTACCGTTTCAGTTAAATGTGCCGATATTCGGTCAACACTTGCAGTTCAAAATCAAAATTCTAAAAAAATGTGCCGTATAATTGCTACCTTAAACAAGACTTCTCATTTCCATGCCTAAATGTGCATGGATAGGCGCACAATTTTCAGCTTGTAGGTCATTGGAATCCAAAGTGTAACTTAATTTCACTCACGAAATTTCCGTCGATTCCGCGCACAAATACCTGTAAAGTAAACTAGTGTTGTCGCGAATTCCGCAAAGAGCAAAAGCAGCTAATTGTTTCGGATTCTGCAAATGTAAGTAAAATCCGCAAAACGTAAGCGGATTCCGCAAAAGTCAACCCAGTCCGCAAAAATGTGTTTTTTAACGTAATGAAGATTTATTTGTTCGTGGACCCGTAAAATGTTCCGAATACCGCAAATTCGCTTGTTTTTCGAGCAGTTTTGAGCAGTTCAGTGTCCTCGCTGCTATTTGTTAGTGGAATTCGAAACAACAAAGACGATCAGAGAAAACTGTTTCGCATTCCGCGACAAATCTGTTTTTGGCCTGTTGCGAATTCCACCTACAATCTACAAAGTACATAGTTTGTTCTCGTAATGCTCGTAAACCCTGGCGGCCTTTTAACGTCGAATTGACAAGTGAATAGCCATTTCAAGGACAAGTATAAAATTTATGTGCAAAAAAGTGTTTTAAAAATGCAATCTTGAATTTTGGCTGCTTGTAATCCTTTGTAAACTCATATGCTCTATAACGATGAGTTTTTTGTTATCTGATTTGGGTAAAAAAACACAATCAATGAATAGAATGCCTTATTTGTAATTGAGTCAATTCCTAAAAAGACTTCGCATAATTTGAAAAGTTGCTTTTTTGGAATCAGAATTATTTGTATAACTCGAAACTTAACTTTTTTAGAGTCTAGAGTAAGCGTTTTTTGCCACTAAACAAAATATTTCATTGTCCACATTGCCTCAATATTATTTCATAGCAATGAAAAAACATGACGATCGTGGAAAAAAAAACTTCCAAAAATAATCTTTTTAAATAACGGGTGCAGACAAAATGAAGCCATAAAGTCCTACCTTTTTTGTGAGTTAACAATAGTTAGGGAGCACAAAAAGTTTTTAATCGTTCTTAACAAATTTTCTGTTATTTTTTATCTAAGTACGAGCTCAAACTGTTGAAAACAAAAAAACCAATGCCAGTTTTATTCGACGCTGAAAGAACTTTTGTTATTTTATTTTGTTCGATTTTGGTCTTACATGAAATATGACTATGTTTTTAAACAAAGATCACGATTTAAAAACAGAAACTCAAGTATTTCCTTCATGTGAAGCATAAAAATGAGGTCAAATACCGCATTAACACCAAATCAGGATTTGCCTTCTTAAAATTTCTGGGAATGGCTGTCACCAAAAGTACCGCAAATAAAAAAATGTAACGCAAATATGTTCTTGTTTTTAAAGAACATATTAGAAACTTCCTCTACAATTATTTAAAGCTGCAGTAGCAAGCACACTGATTGCGCCAAACATTGCTTTATACCAGTAATGAGTACAAATTCCAAGTAACAACCGAAAACCAACCCAAAGTATTTGAGGTGTTACGTATCGACAATTCAGCAACGGATGCCACTAATTACAATTTCTTCTTATTCGATGGGCCTCTAAAATGTGAGACATCATTCAACTGTTTTCTAATTCTGGAGAACATACAGGTATCGCTCTTCTTTCCCCGAGTATAGTTTCTATCCTTCAATTATCAAAAACTTCAGTTAACAGCTGTAAATGTTCAAATAAGTTGGCTTTAATCCGCTTGACCGCTGATCTCATTCACGCTCTTCCCTACGTTATTAATTTACTAATAAAACTATTGGTAAAGTTCAGCTAATTTACAAAGTTTGCAAACAGTCAGAAAAACCATCTTGAAAATTTTGAAACTTTGACCACAGAATCGTAGTTTTCGACACACACCCAAGTTATAATCGCACTGGAGTTCTATGGATAATAATATTTGGATTATTTGAGAGTTTTTTCACTTTCAGTCAGCACAAATATCAACAATGTTGGATTAAAATTGATCAAAAACTGATTATAATCTTCTTTTTTGTCAAAAAAAATTCAATTAAATTCGATTATAATGTGTAATGGTAAACTTTTTCAAAACGCAACAAAAGAAACCAGGTTACACTTCAAGAAGGGAAAAAAACGCTTCGACCCCAATAGTGTACAGTAGCGTGCCGAGCGGGGCGGGGCGGGGGATGACTACAGTTTTTTTTAAGTCTGGTAGTTTTCTAAGGTGCTTTTGCAGCCATATACACAAAATTTTTCAGTCAAGTCTTCCAAAAAGTCCTCATTTACGTCATATTTAACTTTTTCAAAACGTTGCCTATATTACAGGATTGAAGCAATAAAACTAACGCATGCCATTGATAGTTTATGATCAGTTTTGCGGAAAAAAGGAGGAAAAAATGAAAATATTTGTCTCTTTTTTTCAGTTTTTTGCTACTTGAAGCCTTAAATAAATAACTTCAAGCAAAGTAAATAGGCAGGGGCGGATCTAGATTCTTCTAGAGGAGGGTGATTGCTCAAATTTTTTTAGGTCGACCATATTGATTTTCTGAGCTCTCCTAAATCAGTAGAAAGACCCCGTTTTTGACCAAATTTTCTGCGCCGCAGGCAAATATTTGAAAAAAGGCAAAAAAGGCGTTTTTTAGGCACTTATTGGAAAATTTAGACAAAAAAAGCGCGTTTTTTTGGCGCGCGCTCCCCTCAAAATTAGTATATATTGGCGCCAAAGTCGCCTTTAGAAAAGTTTTATGGTCAGTCATCCAAAAAATTGATATCTCAAAATAGTAACAAAGGGGGACCCTTTGGGTCGGCAGGGGTCGAACCCCTGAGGGTAAGAGGCGTCCTCTCCTCCCCCCTCCCCTATTTCCGCTACTGCTTGGAGGCGAGCGTGTGTGTGGTGGGGGAGGGGAGAGTGAAAAGGTGTAAGGGTGTGTGGGGGTAGGGGGGAGGGCGTGGAAGGTGGTATTGGCGGATGTGGAGATGAGTGTGTATG
>NC_087067.1:28956430-29153030 GCF_963678635.1 Symsagittifera roscoffensis | reverse complement strand
ATACATCTGTGCAGCAAACTACGACAGGTGTATAAAAATATAGGCTGTCCTTTTGAATGTATCTTTTTTTATATAAAAAAACGAGTCTACAACATAACGCAGTGTTTTATATTGTAAGTTCCCAGTCAATGTTTGGGAATTTCAAAAAATCGACCATTTTGATTGGCTGAATTCGACATAAGTAAAAAAAACTAGATCATTAACTCTTACGACGTTTTTCTAGTCTTGGTCTCCTCATAGCAGAAAAAAAAACGAAAATGTTGAAATCGTCGTTTAACTTATTTTTTTGCAGACTTCTTTCTTATTTAGGAAAAAAATGAATGACACAACTGTTAATTAAAAATACCCGATCAAAATGCCCGCACTATAAAACTAATCACTTTTCCCAGGTCAAACATGACACTAATATTGGTGTCCTTAAGGTTTTCAACTCTTGATTTGAGGACATGTAGCTCGATTGAACTAACAAATTTTTGGATATACTTGACAAAATCCCTCGCTTTCAAGAAAGGGAGGATATTTTTCAGTAGATTAATCAGCGAATGTTCGGCCAATCAGAATGCAGCAACAATCGAATTTTAAATGGAGTTTTCTAATGCTAATTTACTGTTTTTTTGGGGCAATACAACAGTGCTGAAGTACAACAGTACGGAAAATGAAAAAGAGCTCAACAGTGTCGAAAATTGATGATTTTTGGTACTGTTAGAATATTTGTGTCTTTTCGGCACTGCTGTACTTCGGCACTGTTGTGATGCCCTAAGAAGGGTGTTCAACAGTGCCGAAGTACAACAGTTCTGAATAACAAAAAATTTTCAACAGCGCGGAAAATTGATGACTTTCGGCACTGTTGAACAATAATTTCACTTTCGACTTTCTTGTAGTTCGGTACTGTTAAACGCCCCTCTAAGGGCAGCACAACAATGCCGAAGTACAACAGTTTCGAAAAAATATTTTTTGTACAACAGTTCGGCACTGTTGAACGCTTTTTCATTTTCAGCACTATTGTACTTCGACATTGTTGTACTGCCCCGTTACAACATGTCATGACACGGGAGGTAACGGTTGAACTTATTGTGGTCTTTGTTATTTACCAAATTTGTTGCTTGAAATGGCTAGCCAGCTACAACACGTGGGTTTTTAATTTTGAACTAAAGGATCAGATCAATAACTTCTGACGTTTCAATAAAATAACGCTGATAATTCAGATTTGATTGAGGCTCTTTTCCAGTTTCCCACCCCCTCGTAAAATTACAAAAATAAACTGCTCAAAAGTTATTCACATGGCATTTTGCATGTATGAAATGTTGTTAAATTTGTTCATAGGCTCACGCTGACACGTTTTATTGCAGTTTCTAAATTAAAAGTCATTTTAAATAAATTTTCATCAATTGAGTTTCAGATTAAATCAAAGGGGGGACTGAAAAAAAGCCTTGAATGATATGATCAATTATTTTAATAACTAAACAAGACTGCTTGTATCAAGGCAAAACGCTGAAGGTTCCGACTGCCCAGTAAATGGTCTCGCATATTGTTTTTAGTTTATAGCGAATTTTTTGGAGGCGGAGCAATAAGCAGAATGGTCTAAGAGCGTAATGGTTCCATGAGCAGAAAAATAGAAAAATCAAAACTCCCATTGATTTGTACGGGTTAATTGATAAAAACGATTATTAGAATCGTCAATCATACCAATAAAATCAATAAATTATGCATGATTTGAAAAATTTCAGCAAGTTTTTTAATCGAGTTTTTTTTAATATCGATTAAATTACTCAAATTATGCATAAAACTGTTGTTTCTTTGGTAATATTGACATTTCTTATTTTCAAATTATCGATTAGTTTAAAAAAAGTTAAGATTTTTCTATTTTTCTGCTCATGGACCCATTCTGCTCTTAGACCATTCTGCTTATTGACTGGCCACTAAATTTTTTGTTATATGAAAAAATACGGCGAGGCCCACAAAGATCCAGGGATTGGTCCCCGAGACAAAAATACATTTGGAAATTGGTGTGAAAAAAAAACTCCCGAGCATATATATTCTTCACATTCTTCGAAAATCGGAATAAACCACGCTACGTGTTGAAGCTAGTTAGCCATTCCAACCTAATTTATGTTAGCTGACAATGGGGCCACTGCAAGTTGGGATTTTAAAACCGGTATAGTGGCCCTGATATAGTTGTAAGCTTTCCTAAATTAATTTGGTTTTGAACTGCATTTTGTATGTTTCTGCATGAACAAATGTTATAGAAAACATTACTTTATGGAAAAATAGGTACTTACTTTCCGTTGAAGACTTTCCTCAAATTATTCTAACGTTCCGAAGAAATTTAACATATCAACAAAGCTTTCTCTTAAGCACAAAACTTCTCAATTTTGCCGCAGTGTTAAGGAATAAATAAAATGTAAGTTTATGAGGTACATCCTGTAATTCAGACACAGGGAGTTCCGATACAATAACCCTTTTGGAGAGCACGTCGAGTGACACGTTCAAACCCGACGTAATAACTCTTTCGAAGAGCACTCCACATGAGCAGAGCGATGACTCTGAATCGTCCACTCCACCTTTTCAATTTATGATTGTGAAGAAAGGCCAACATAAAGTGAAGAGAAAGAAGAAAAAGGAGAAGGCCTCAGTTGGAGTTAGAACAAAGTTCGGTTTTCTAGTAATCATATTTAGATGTTTATTCGAAATCCAAAGTATTTGATTGAAAATAAGTTGAATTTTATTGAGAACTAATCCGTAGTTCAGTTTGCTACCATTTTCTTTTCAGCTAGAACAAGGATTCACTAATTTGATATCTCTAGGAAATGTAAGTCAGAACATATGCATGCTTCATTTTTATTTTGGGTAATTAAGCCAACGTTAAATTTTTCATTCAGTAAGCGTGTCCTCTTGCAAGTACACAATCAATTCCATCCGAAGAACAAGGGCAGAACTTTATCGCAGGGGTCATTTTTCAAAAATTTTATCGGTCTCTATATTAGCTCACAACTAAACTCATTTTCCGAGCTGAATCCTAAAATACCAAAATCACTGATTTACCAAAAGTTTCTGGATGAAAATTTCGAAAAATATGTGAAAGGAAAGACATACATCGACACTTTTAGAATCCCACAAACATGTGACGAAATTTTTGTGAGGTATTTCTTCAGACAAATTTCGAATTTTTAACAAGCAATTTTTCATGAATAGCCTAACACTGTTTGAAATATTCTGATGCCGCACAGTATGATGATGTTAGATAAAATTTAAAAATTCTAAGCATGCGAGTTGTTTTGGTAAAAGAAGGGTGGGATGATTGTAAAAATTGACAATTTTGTCTGTTGGGGTTATTGGATTGCGCGAAATATCCAATTTTCTAAAACGCGTAATGGCGGCACAAATTAATCTGGCTCGGAACTATAGCTAACAAAACCCGGGTCGAGGTCGGCGACCATTGCGGTTCAAAGTGGGTATGTTGCGGCCATTGCGACCCACATCGGGTATGTTGCAACCATTGCGACTCAAAATGGGTATGTTGCGAGTTTAAGCGACCAAAGAAAATTTGTGCGACTTTGCGCGACCCAAACAAGATATTTTGCGACTTTGTGCGGCCCAAAAAAAGTATATTGCAACCATTGCGACTCAAAATGGGTATGTTGCGAATTTGCGTGGCCAAATAATTTGCGCGATTTTGCCCCGCCCACAAACAAAATTTAGAGACTTTGCGCGACCAAAGTGATTTACACGACTTTGTGTGACGGGTAGAAGTTCGCAATTAGAGGCTCGGTATGTTTCGAGCGACCCCACCCAAGGTGTCCATGGTTTGACTATGTTCGACCGAGGAAAAGTATGTCGACCAAGTTTGACCGAAGAAACACTTTTATATTGAGGTTGATCGAGAAGTTTTCCCGGCCGAGAAGAATTTCAATTGAGAAAAAGTCGATTGTGTTCAACGCAAGAATTTTCAAAAGTTTGACGCAAAAAAAAGCTGAATGAGCTCAATTTTGAGCAGAGTGAGGCCAGTTTTTAAGATTCTTTTTCACAGTGTGTAGTTGCTTTAACATTTAAAAAGGCTGTTTGATTAAAAAAGTGTTGGATGCGTAATAAACTGCATTTTTACAACACGCAGACCGAGAAGTCTACTTAACTCAATTTTTAATAATTTACCTGGTTTTCAAATTTGTTTTTTATTGTTATTTTTAGTCAAGAAAATCTGAACTATTTTTGTATCCTAAGTTCTGAACTATTTTTGTTTAAAAATAAGGTTTCTCTAAGCTATGGCTAAAATTCCTATTAACTTCTTTTTGTTTACCAGTTATCCTTAATGTGAAATGTCTGCTCAAGAATTTTCATATAAAACAAAGAATTTTTTTGTTTAAAGAAATTTTAGCCATAGTTTAGAGAAAACCTTATTTTTACTTCTTTTTTTGTTTATCAGTTATCATTAATAATGTCCGATTTGAATAATCCTTTAGCAAAGTAACAGTGAACCTATTTTCTGGAAAGTGTAAATTGATGGAAAATCCGCGGAAACTAAAAATCAGCAGACGGAACAGCAAATATTGATTTTTGGGCGGAGTCAATGAAAATAACCCGGGATCTTGTTGAACTTACTAAAACTGAAATTGAAATGGCTCTCTCGTCTCTTGTTCCGGTTGGATTTTATTATTTTTGTCGTTTTTCTGGGTGACTAGCTCAAGATAGATTCCCGGAAGACGTTAAAGCACCTATCAAATAAAACAAAAAAACATAATATTATTTTTTCGTTAAAGTAAAAATTTTAGAAATAACTTGACGAAAACAAATTTTCATTTTTTTTTGGTTTATCAATTTTCATCAATTTTTCCATTTGAAAAATCCTATAGCTACGTAAACAGTGGAGCTATCCTCTGGAAAGTGGAAACTAATGAAACATCTCCCCGAAATTATAAGTCAGCAGACAGAACAGCAAATTTTGATTTTTGGGATGTCAACCAAATAGTGCTCTACATTATAGAAAGAAGCTTTTCGAAAAGAAAAAACATTGTGTTTCAATTATGTTACTGTTGGTTGTCTGAAACTGCTTAGAAACTGAGAATCATCGAAAAGTTTTGAAAAAACCCAGTTTGAGATGTTCGATTCTTCTTACATTTTCATCCCAATTGTTTATTTGATTCCTATAATGTTTTTGTTGACTGTCCGTAATATCCATTGTTTTGGCAATCATCGGTAATTTCAGAATTTTTCTGAAGTTTTGAAGTTTTTGCAAAGAAATTTTTGCATTTTTCTAGCTTTCTTATTTTGTGGAGATGATTTTGTCGTTGCCCGAAAAACTTGCTGGTATATTTTGGGACTATGTGCAGGCCTTCTTGTGGTGGTCCTCTATATCATAAGCAAGTATGTTGTTCTAAATAGTTGTACTATAAAAACGGAATTAAGCTGTGTTATTTTGCCAACTGCAACTGTTTAAAAATTTTGCCAGCAAAAAATCCGACAATAAAATCCAATTAATATTGAAATTTTTTGTTTCGACATTAGGTTCGACAGTGCTGTAAACTTGTGTTTGATTTTATGTTTTGATTTTGTGTTCGACTTTATGTTTCATTTTTGTGTTTGAATAAATTTTTCATCTTTGTGTTCGACTATAGGGCCTTCTCGACTATGTTTTTAGTCGAACTCTGACATGTATTCGACTCGCATCGGTCGAAACAAAACCTCGCATGTGTTTGACTCAGCGGTGTCTTCTTATGTGTTTGAACCGCCTCGGTCGAAAAAAAATTGCAATGTTCAGACTTTGCAGACTTATATTCAGATTTTATAGACATATGTTTAGACTTTGCAGACTTTGACATGCGTGGCAAATATGATTTTTTGGCGCCATGCGGATCGATTCAGACTTATTAGATCTGAAAATAAAACCGCGACCTCGTTTTGCAGACTGATGTTCAGACTTTGTAGACTTTATGTTCAAACGTTGCAGACTTATGTTCAGACTTTGCAAATTGTGTTCAGACGTTGCAGACTTATGTTCAAACTTTGCAGCCTTTTAGTTCAAACTTTGAGGACTTATGCTCAGACATCACAGACTTATGTTCAGACTTTGCAGAATGGGAGCTGCGTGACGACGAGGAATTTTAACGCGCACGGGGATCAATTCAAACTTGTTAAGTCTGACATAAAACAACGACCTCGATCCGGGTTATAATGCGCGACTAATGTTGCGACTTGCGCGAGCCAAGTTGCGACTTATGTTTCGTCCAACTCAATTTGCGGCGTTGCGCGGCCCATGTTGCGGATTTGCGCGACGCATGTTGAGACTATGCGTGACGCATGTTGCGACTTTGCGCTAACCATGTTGCGACTTCGCGCCACCCATGTTGCGACTTTTCGCGACTCATGTTGCGAGGTTTTGCTACTCATGTTGCGACATAGTGCGACTCATATTGCGACTTTGTGGGGACCAAATTAGCTATGTTGCGACTTGTGCCACCCATGTTGCGACTTTGTGCGACCCAAGCCTCTTGCGCTTTGATAAAAGTTTGGTCGCATAAAGTCCATTTCGGCGACCCATTTCGGTCGCAACATGAGTCGCGGACCTGGGCCCGAAAAACTAAAGCATATTGAAATTATAATTATGGCTAAAAACTCCGCTTTTTTTTCAGTTTTTCATCTAATTCAACTTCGTATCCAGCCCTGCAAAAATTTCGATTTTCTTTTTTTTTTTTCACCAATAGTACTGGCATATTAAGCGATTATCGGCGGAACCTCCACAAATCTGATTCATGCTTAATATACCACTTCAGCCGAAATTGAATAAAGCTGAGCGGAGCTGAGCACGCAGCTGCGACCTGCCAATATCATGATTTGATCAATTGTTCAACACTTGCGAACAATTGCGTTTCTTGTGATACCAAAAGAAGTTTGTGATACCAAAAGAAATCAACTTTTTTGTTCTTTCTTCATTATTTCTGGTCAGAAACGTCTTGGAAGCGAGCACTTTTTATCAATGAGTGCCAATAAGTGAGCTGATGACAATTATTTAAATTTGCTTCTACTTCAAAAAAAGTATACTGAGTTTTTCGCGCTAAAAACTTTTTGTGATTTGAGCTTTTCAGTCCGCTTCAAACTAAGTTGTTAAACGTATGAAAATCCCCCTAATTAATTATTAATTTATATTCATAAATTCAAGAGCCTACTGTCTTGATGAAGTGTTTTCAATAGGTGTAAAAACCTTTCAGTATGTTCATTCGAAAATGTTATTTTGTAAGCCCAAATAAACCATGGATGAAAACATATCATATGAAAATTTGGGTTTGTAGAAAGAAATCACTAAAAAACAGAGCTGTGGTGACAAGTAAATTAGTAAGTTATGAGTAAATTCAATAGAAAAAAGTTTCAAGCCATTATACTTCGCAAAATCATTATTTGGATTTTTATAGATATGCTGGCAACCTGATTTTTTGTATCATAATAGCATAGCAGCATGGTTTATATAGTCAAAATTACCTCCTGATAAAACCACAACTATGTTTTTACAATCTTTAAAGTACTTTTCAATGTTTTCAGGGTTCATAAGCACCGCTGCAGCTATAGCCGCCGAAGGCTCAACTGCTATTTTCATTCTGTACATTATAAACTTCACTGCTTTGGCTGTTTCTTCATCAGGAACGGATATGACATCATCGACATATTTCAAAATGTGATCAAAAGTCAAATCACTTAGAGTCGTGTTTCCGAGTCCGTCGCAAAGAGTTTTTGGGAGGCTCTCGGGTTGAGTTAGTCTTTTTTGGTCAAAAGACAGCTTAGCATTTGTGGCATTGCCATGCTCGACTCCGTAGATTTTGATTTTTGGGTTTCGCGATTTCAAAGCAGTAGCGCTGCCGCTGAAACAATTTTTTTGCTCTCAAGCAGATATACTAGTTAAAACCATTGCAATGATTTTCAATATTGTTCAAGAGTCTTTGAAGAGTCGGTAAAGAGAATCTGAAAACTTAAAGTATTTAAGAAAATAGGGGAGTCGATAAAGTTCCTAATTTTACCCACCCAAGAAGTCCTCCACCTCCGCATGGTAAAATGACAGCATCAACATCCGGCACTTGGTCCAAAATTTCTAGACCGACTGTTCCTTGACCGCACATAGTGCTCTCTTGGGCAGATGACGCTATAAAATGGGCGCCCGTTTCTTTTTGAATTTGTTCAATCATTGAGTCCCGTTGCTTCAAAGAGATCTCTTTAACTACAATACCCCCCTCCCTCCCCTCCAATGGTATCAAGTGAAAAAACCCACCCGTTGGAAGAAATAATTTAACTGTTTAGCATGTACGAGCTTTGTACAAATCAACAACTTTCCTCCTTTTTACAGCAATAGGGATAGTTAAAAGTTAAAGAGATTCCTTGAAAGAACCGTCGTAAAGGGACACTTTGGCCCCGTACTCTTGAGCACACTTTCTTTTGATTTGTGAACCCGTTGATGGGCTTAAGACATGGCATTCTAAATTGTGTAATCTGGCAGCATAAGCTAAAATAGTTCCATGGTTTAAAATTTGGGCTTTTTACCAAAATAGCAACTTTGTCGTAGTTTTGCAAAAAATGAAAAACGCCCGAAGTCGGAAAATGCCCAAAATTGATGCTCATGATTGAATAACCCTGATGGAGCTAGCATTTTGGGGTGGGCGGTGTTTTAAAACAAGGTTCCAAAATCCATTATCTCGAACCTTCTTTGAGTTGTAAGGCTGGTAAACTGTTCCGTTAAAACAGGGTTCCATCTTTTGTTGTAAGCAGGATTCATGTTTTTGACCCCTATTATTAGCATACTATTTTGAGCCCTGTTAAAAAGCTGGTTAATAACATTCCATGTTAAAAATACTGGTTTATAGTAAGCATTCCTTAGTTGTTCAATTAAATAAATTTCCCACAAAAAAGAGAGCCGTATGCTGTAAATAACAAAGAATGTTGCGACCACAATATTTTTTGATGCTAAAAGTTTTCTGCTATTTTTTTGCAAAGTAGCAGTGGCTTTAAAGCTTCAGAAATTTGGTTCTTAAGTGAGTTATATCCTCATGGGTATACTCATAGAGTAATTTCAGATAAGGTACACCGTCTGCTCGTCACGCTATCGTATTTTTGGCCGGATAGATTCGTGCAACTTCTTAGTCTAATACCAATCTTAATCTTACTCTTATATCTCCTAATCTCAATAGATCTAGTGTACACCGGTTTATGCGAGTTAGTTACAGAATGAGAACAACTGTATTCTAAGCTTAATTCAAATTGTTCTGGTGTTGAAACTACAAGTAGTTTCAACACTTACAAATAAGTTGGTTGTTAGTTTGATGGAGTATGATTGGTTACTATTCAAAATTTTATAGAGATAAAATATCAGAATAATATCCAATAATAAATTCTAGTTTAGATCTGGTTCCATAAGGCTGAATGGAGGTTCACTACAGTGAAAACTGACCTATAATCAGAGATAAGTCAATAAGTAAGGCTAGAAGGAAAACCTCGCACTGAAGTGTCAGAAAAAAATTCAGACAAGCTTTCCTCGACATTGAATTGATTTTTTTTTGGTTGGAATTTTTCCTTGGGGCTAGGAATTTGAATCGCGGATGTAATGGAATTAGCATGATACCAGCACAAATGATGCCTACAGGTGTTCTCTGAGACGCACCCCCTAAGGCATTATTACTTCCCAACCTTTGAAAGTAATGGTAGCCAAAAAAAATTGCGCCGGACCTTAATTTCGGAGACAACACCTTAATTTCGGATTTCTGAAAAGTTTAATAAAAAAAATTGCTTGTTAGCTTTTCCCTTCAACTCCCCTACAAATCAGAGAAATTTTGAGGAGAAGTTTTACTAAGGGAAGTTTTCTCATGACAACTCAATTTGAACAAATGAAATAGGGCCAATAACAAACCTAAGCCGCCTCCGAAGTTTCCGCTACTGCGGGTCATCACACAAGTGGCGTTTGGGTTCTCTTCTTTCAATTTCAGTACTGAGTTCATTGCCCCTCTAATTTTGAAACTGCCAGTCTTCTGTAAGTTTTCACACTTGAAGTAAACCTGAAAACAAACTAATCTGCAGATCCATAAGAAGGATTTGCGACCTATAAGAACTTCGTATTTTACTGCACCCGTTTTTTAACCCATGGGTCTAGTAAGAGAAAAATAAAACCAGCGAAACATTTTTATAGGATATGTAGGGAGATGGGGGGGGGGGGGGGGGTTGAGTTGTTGTAGCGTTGCATCATATTAGACTTTTCCAGTAAAAAAATTTTTTTCTGAAAGCCATGATTTGACGACTTCTCAATCAAATTCGAAAACTGAGTTCATTGCCGCTCTCAGAAAACCGCTGAAAACCGCTCTGAAAAAACCGCTGAAAACCGCTCTGAATTGTGTGTTATTCAAACTCATTTAGCCCATGTTAAACAATAGATACTGATTTTGAAATCTACTTTTGATATTTGCATTATTGTACTTTCACATCATTAAATTGCGTCTCACCGACTGAAAAAGCTTAGATCTGTCAAAAACCAATGTTTAACAAGGAACAAACGCAAATCAATCAAATTGAAACCAATCAAAATACACCTGCTACCGTTGAGCTCTTAAGCGCTTTAAAATTAGGCAACTACCCTTTTCGTGTTTTACATTGCACTCTTTGACCTTCCAATTGGTACGAGTAGCGAGAAGAACTGGGTTTTTATTTCTACTCGACGACTCCATACCCGGGTCGCTTACCCAGGTTGTACAGTTGATCTAGAACTCTAACGATACAGAAAAATAGTTGTTCGCTTGCATCAAGAACTAGAATAACGTGCGTACGGCTACTTTTTCGCACATACTTGTTGTATGAGCTTCAAACCAAGATTTGCCGACCTCTCGAGAGCGCCTCACGTGTTGCGTAAACTGCGAGCAATACGATTTACTAGGCAGGAGGCAATTAACCGAAAAAGTATGATGACCTTAATTTCCGTAAAACTTGTGTTAGTTTTCAGTTCCAGACATAAGAAGAACCAGATTGATGTCCGTACAAGAAAATTTTAAAAATTCAGGCAGAATAACTCGGTTTTTTTGATTGCGGACTCGCTTTTGTGCTCAAATAAACATTTTACGCACAAAAACTCCTTGTAAACTTTGATATGTTGTCTATAACGTTGTCCAGGTTGAGTCTTTCACTTAACACATTCAAAAACCAAAAACAAGTGTTTTTCTAAGGCAAATGTTATTTTTCATAACCTAAATTAAAGCTACTTTAAAAAAACAGACTTCTTCTCTCAACCAGCAAGTTTCTAAGTAGCTTTCTAGCCATATGCAAAAGTTACGTTTTTGAAATACTTTTCTGAGTGAAAATGCTAGCACCCAAAGATAGCTTATATCACCCAAATTAGTTTATCTGCGTAGTAACTGTCGCTGACACTCTTCTGTTTTCTTATGATAGAAAGACCTTGGTTGATTTATTTTTCGATTCTTGATTTATTTTTCGACACAAAGCTTCGACTCTTTTCTTTTCCCCCACCTCATACGAGCATCAACGTCATGGGGTAGCGAGTTCTTTTACAAGGCGAACTAAGACTAAATATGTATCCATTGCCTAATTATTCCGTACGTCAATTTTGATAGCAATCCAACAATGTGAGCAAAATTTTACTCGTAAAATTTTGCAGGTAGTGGAAGTACAGAGAGCCAAAAAATCAAATCGAACATTTTTGTTTTTTTTTTCCTGTAGAAAAAAATGATATTTATAGAACTTCATACCATAGAACAAAGGGTTATCTAATAGTTTCATAGTACCAAAAATTGTTCTTTGCTCTGTTTTTCACACAACTTTTTTTGTGTGAAAAATTTTTTTAATTCTAGAGTGGCAAAAACCAAAAAATAAAAAGTTACCGAGTGAATTGATTGTTGCATTTTTCATAATACCATTTTTCAATCACAAAATTATTAAAGTGAATGAAACTGCCTGACCAGAATTTTTCATGGTGCCAAGTCGTATGATACGCTTTTTTGTCAACCCGGAGGAACAATCGAACTTTTTCTCGGGGTGGTTCTTTTAAATAGCCATTTTTCAATTGAATTGTTTCGCCATCTGCTGAAAAATAACCTCCCTGATCTCAAAACCAAAACGGTAATTTACCTGCAATCAGTTTTCGTAAAATTTGAAACGCGTAAGCGGTGATTTAGTTTGGCCCAAAGTTGTACTACTGAGTTAGGTCCTTTTGGTTAATTCATAGAGTAATTTCGGATAGGGTACACCGTCTCCTCGTCACGCTATCTTATTTTCGGCCGGATAGATTCGTGCAACTTCTTCGTCTAATACCGATCCTAATCTTACTCTTATATTTACTAGTCTCAGGGTGTTTAACTAGTCTCTGCTAGGCTCAATAGACCTAGAGTATACTGGCTAATTGCGATTGCTAAAGGTCTCTTGGAGAGGTAACTAATTTCTAAGTTAAATTCAAACCTCTCTGGTGCTGAAATTACAAGTAGTTTCAGCACTCACAAATAAGTGTGTTGTTAGTTAGATGGATCGTGATTGGTTAATATTAAATTTTTTATAGAGATAAGATATCCAATTTATAACCAATAATAATTATAGTTTATATCTGGTTCCAGGAGGTTGACTACAGTAAAAACTGACCTATAATCAGAGATAAGTCAATGAGTAAGGCTAGCAGGAAAAATTCGCACTGAAGTGGCAGGAAAAAATTCAGACAAGCTTTCCTCGACATTGAATTGATTTTTTTTGCTTGGAATTTTTCCTTGGGGCCAGGAATTTGAATTGCGGCTGTAACGGATTTAACATGATACCAGCACAAATGAAGCCTACATGTGTTCTCTGAGACGCACCCTAAGGCATTATTACTTCCCAACCTTTGAAAGTGATGGTAGCCAAAAAAAATTGCGCCGGACCTTAATTTCGGAGACAACATCCCCAACAAAATGAAAATTTACGATTTCTGAAAAGTTTAATAAAAAAATTGCTTGTTAGCTTTTCCCTTCAACTCCCCTATAAATCAGAGAATTTTGCATTATTGTGCTTTCACTTCATTAAATTGCGTCTCACCGACTGAAAAAGCTTAGATCTGTCAAAAACCAATGTTTAACAAGGAACAAACGCAAATCAATCAAATTTAAACCAATCAAAATACACCTGCTACCGTTGAGCTCTTAAGCGCTTTAAAATTAGGCAACTACCCTTTTCGTGTTTTACATTGCACTCTTTGACCTTCCAATTGGTACGAGTAGCGAGAAGAAGTGGGTTTTTATTTTTACTCGACGACTCCATACCCGGGTCGCTTACCCAGGTTGTACAGTTGATCTAGAACTCTAACGATACAGAAAAATAGTTTTTCGCTTATATCAAGAACTAGAATAACGTGCGTCCGGCTACTTTTTCGCACTTAATTGTTGTATGAGCTTCAAAACAAGGGTTGACAACCTCTCAAGAGAGCCTCACGTGTTGCGTAAACTGCGAGCTATACGATGTACTAGGGGCAGGAGGCAATTAACCGAAAAAGTATGATACCCTTAGTTTCCGTAAAAACTTGTGTTAGTTTTCAGTTCCAGACATAAGAAGGCCCAGATTGATGTCCGTTTAAAAATTGAGATAAAATATCTAGGTTTTTTTGATTGCAGACTCACTTTTGTGCTCAAATAAACATTTTACGGAAAAAAAGTCTTGTAAATTTTGTTATTTTGTCTATAACGTAGTCCAGGTTGAGTCTTTCACTTAACACATCCAAAAACCAAAAGCAAGTGTTTTTTATGAAGCAAATGTTATTTTTCATAACCTAAATTAAACCTACTTTAAAAAAAACAGACTTCTTTTCTCAACCAGCAAAAGTTTCTAAGTAGTTTTCTAGCCATATACAAAAGTTACCTTTTTGAAATACTTTTCTGAGTGAAAATGCTTGCACCCAAAGATAGCTTATATTACCCAATTTAGTTTATCTGCGTAGTAACTGTCGCTGACACTCTTCTGTTTTCTTATGATAGAAAGACCTTGGTTGATTTATTTTTCGATAAAAACACAAAGCTTCGACTCTTTTCTTTTCCCCCACCTCATACGAGCATCAACGTCATGGGGTAACGAGTTCTTTTACAAGGCGAACTATGACTAAATATGTATCCATTGCCTAATAATTCCGTACGTCAACTTTGATAGCAATCCAACAATGTGAGCAAAATTTTACTCGGTGTAGTGGAAGGACAAAGAGCCAAAAAATCAAATCGAACATTTTTGTTTTTTTTCCTGTAGAAAAAAATGATATTTATAGAACTTCATACTATAGAACAAAGGGTTATCTAATAGTTTCATAGTACCAAAAATTGTTCTTTGCTCTGTTTTTTACACAACTTTTTTTGTGTGAAAAGTTTTTTTCATTCTAGAGTGTGGCAAAAACCAAAAAGTAAAAAGTTACCGAGTGATTTGATTGTTGCATTTTTCATGATACCATTATTCAATCACAAAATTATTAAAGTGAAAGAAACTGCAGCACCAGCATTTTTCATGGTGCCAAGTCGTATGATACGCTTTTTTGTCAACCCGGTGGAACAATCGAATTTTTTCTCGGGGTGGTTCTTTTTAAATAGCCATTTTTCAATTGAATTGTTTCGCCATCTGCTGAAAAATAACCTCCTGATCTCAAAACCAAAACGGTAATTTACCTGCAATCAGTTTTCGTAAAATTTGAAACGCGTGAGCGGTGATTTATTTTGGCCCAAATTTGTACTACTGAGTTAGGTCCTTTTGGTTAATTCATAGAGTGATTTCGGATAGGGTACACCGTCTGCTCGTCACGCTATCTTATTTTCGGCCGGATAGATTCGTGCAACTTCTTAGTCTAATACCGATCCTATTCTTACTCTTATATCTACTAGTCTCAGGGTGTTTAACTAGTCTCTGCTATGCTCAATAGATCTGGAGTATACTGGTTTATTGCGGCGGCTGAAGTTCTCTTGGAGAGGCAACTAATTTCTAAGTTAAATTCAAATCTCTCTGGTGCTGAAATTACAAGTAATTTCAGCACTTAAAAATAAGTGGGTTGTTAGTTGGATGGATTATGATTGGTTAATATTAAATATTTTACAGTGGTAAAATATCTAATTTATCCAATAATAAAACGTAGTTTAGATCAAGTTCCACCCATCCGGGGTTTACAGAGTTTTTTAGAACTATCTTTCTTTTCTGCAATTGAAGGATGGATGATGAACGTTGGTATTTGGCAAACATCATTTTCTTATCCGGTTCCTCTTGAAGAAGAACGTTCCAGGACGCTGGAATTGTGGATATGAAGTTGTTATCTTGTCATTCGACAACGACTGTGGTCCCCAATGAAATCAAACCGATTTCAAAATAGTTTGCTATGTCAGGTTTTTCTGTATTAGTAGAGAACTGTTTTGTGTGCAGCCTCGTCTGGGAATGGCGTGAAGATCGTGTTTGGAAGGGATGCCTTGTAACTCGGATCTGTACGTATACTTGAGCATCGAGGTGGTCATTGGTCTAGTTCAATGGAGTCCTTTTCTGCGAAGTCAAGTCGTACTCTAAATCCTTTGAGTCGTGATTGTGGACGGCATGTCGGTTGTGTTTAGCCATTCTTTTGCTCGAGTGTGATGGGGTCGTCTAGTCTTTGGATGTTCGTCTTTGTTGTTGTGTATGATCTATATACTGCAAAGTATGATTTACATTTTATAAATTTATGTTAATTTGGTTTTTTAATAATGAACTTAGTTAGTCGTTTTCACAAAAGCGTTTTGTTTTAGTTCAGTTATTTTGAAGAGTTACTCACATTGAGTACCTTTTATTAAAAATTGAAGTGTGGTCACAAAGCGTGTGTGTAGCGCGGTGGGTTAGGCCGGCTATAAGCATGCTCAGGACGTCCTTCTCTGGTGGGTTAAGCCAGAGGTGGGAGTATGATTGCATGCTGTTTCTTTGAGAGGTCCTGTTATGTGATAATTTTTATGTTGGTTTTTTCTGGTCTTTTTTATGTTACTTTGGTTGTGTCCTTTTTTCAAAAATCAAATTGTTTTTGGTTTGGAATTGTCCTGAGAATTTTTTGTGTTTTATGATTTCTTTCTTAGACTTTATAATAGTCTTCAAAAGAATAAATTATCCAGTTTTAAGCTGGGTTAATCCGGATTGGGCACCATTGGTTTCCTTTTCTTAGTCATGCTGTTATTCTATGTGTTGTGTTGTTTAGTAAGCTGCGTTGGTTAGTTTTGTTTAGTATATAATTCCTTTCCAACCGGGTTAAAGGAAAGTTTGAAATTTGTTATCGTGTGTTAGAGTTGTTGAGTGTGAAAGCTTGAAACTGAAATTCATTATTTAAACAATTCTTCGTGGGCGAGCTGTGCGAGTTTGGATAGAATTTTTGTGCGAATGAATAAAAATATTGAAAAAGTTAGTACTGCTTTCTCATTTTATGAATTTATTGCATTGAATTTGAATTTTACTGCGTTTTGGGGAAGTTTAAAATTATAAATTTTCATCGTATTTAATTTTACTGCTTCGTGGGGAAATAATTTATAAATGAAATTACTACAATGGGTTTGAATTTTACTACATTATTTAGTGCAAAAGATTAAGGAGTTTGAATATAATTTAACAAGTTTTGTATTTTATTTGTAGATGATTGTGGTGTGAAGACTAAAAGAATAAATCAAACATTGATAGAAATTGGTTAGTATACACTTGAATTTATTAGTTAAAAGTAATTTAATTTATAGTTACCTTAGTCTTCTGGGAAAAAGCCGTGGGGGAAGATGTCGTGAATCATGTCAGATGGTGTTAGTAACTTGGCTAGTATGCGTATGATAATTTTAGTTTGTAGCAGTGGCCAAAGCAATTGAAGTGCCTTGATGGTGTTTAGTTCTTCTGTGCCCACTGCGAACTCGTAAGGTGTGTTTTGGATGAGGTTATATATTTTATGCTTATATTTAGTATTGTGGATGAATTCTAATATGTGTATTTCAATAGGTGTGATAAATTCATGCGGGATAAGGAAGGGTTTTGATTCTTCAGCATTGAAGGCCTTCGTGATGGGACAAAATATATAAATTTGGGTAACTGGGTCATAATTGCGGAGGATGCCGTGTAGGTTAGTATCTTTAATGCAATATGTAAAATTTAAAAAAAATGGTGACGTGTATTTTGATTTAAGAAACTGAAAACGATGGTGAGGTTGTCTTGATGGAGTGTGCAAATCAAAATGATTTTGTATAAAACGATAATATGTATGTGTGCGTTTGCTTAATGCGTAACATAATATCGTGGGAACAGTGCAAATCGCGTTCCTGTGGTGAATGAAAGTGAAAGGTTAATGCAAATATCTGAAATTTATCATAGAAGCTTTCATATGCTTGAATATCGACTAATGATTCGGATATAATTTGATCATGCTATCTATCAAGAAAATTGAGTGTAAATACGTATGATGTTTTAATGAAAAATTTTTCTGTTAGTTGCGGGTTTGCGAAGCGGTCTTCATCTAAATATTGATCTTGATTAGAGCGGATGATATTATGATCGTAGTATTCTATTGAAAATCGTTAACTCGGGGTGCGGTGAATGTTTTTAATAATTTTTTATATCCAACGTAAGTAAATTGTCGAGGTGTTAGTGCTGTGGTGAGTTTATATAACATGTTTTTATTTTTCTCGATACTTTCAGTAGTATTAGCTAATGGTAGACAGAGGGAGTTAGTATAATGATAATAAGCTGTCCAATGGAGTGTTGGCATTAGAACGTGCTCATCAACAAAATTGCGTGTATCGTTAGCAATGGTGGGTGTGTTTAATGTATATTGTGGAAATGAGGGTAATGTGATTTCGAGAAAATTTTTTGTGTTTGTGTGTTCCGGGTGATTTATATATTTGCGGGCTGTTCCGGGTTTGGTTGGGAATGGGTGATTTGGAAATTTTCGTTTAAAAGTGCGATAAGCTCGGTTAGTACTGGTAGGTGTTTCAGTGGATGTGGATGATTGTGCTAATGATGGAGTGTAAGCTGAAGAGGGTGTAGGAGTTGGTGGATTTGAGAATGTTATTGTAGATGATAGTTGCTGTATTGTGAGAGTTTGGGGATGTATTAGTTGTTGTTGTAATGTTATAAAATTGTCGAGTTTTGCGGAAATTTGGATGGTATCTGGGGAGTTTTTATGTGATCTGTCGGATTGAAATGGAGAATAGGTCGGCGTTACTTGGGAAGCGTAAGAAGGAGTGAAAACGGATGGGAGTGGTTGAAAAGGGGGTTCTGAAAACACTGAGGAGTCGGTCTGGGTATGGGTAGAGGGAGATGGTTCGGAGTCTGCAAATTCGTCGGGGGTTTCTACATTAGCATTATTAAATTGTGAGATAGTATGAAAAACTAAAATACCTGAGTTAGTATCAGAATTCGTGCTTGATGATATATTCATAATTGGAAAATCGGGTTGTGGGAAAGCAAAAAAGTGGGATAATTGGGATTTGAGTTTGAAGGTTGGCTGGGTGGTAATTTGAGCGATGGAGGGATCCAAGTTGTCGGCTCATCGTTGCTAAAAAAAAGATTATTTTGAGATTGAAAAGTGGTGGTGTGAGGTTGTTCTATAATTTGTTCATATGTATTATCATTTTGTGAATGATTTGTCATTACGTGCTGAATGGGACTTTGTGTTGTATTTGGTCGAAAGTTTCGATTATTTGTGATTGCTAGGTTTCGAAAATTTCGGGGAACTAATGATAATGGATGATTTTGTGGTAGAGTTGGTATCTGTGGTGCTGTAGGTGTTGTACCTACATTATTATGTTCTTCGTTATATGTGTTTGGTCTTGTGGAAATTTTTGTGTTATATTCTTTTATTTGTGCATCTAGAAGTATTTTGTTAATTGAGGATGAAAAAAATCTAAAAAATCCTGCAAATAGTATACGTGCTACACTTGCTTGTCGGTTTACTTGTGTGTGTATAGCGCATGTGTTATAGATTCCTTTTAACAGTGAGAAAAGAAATCCTATAAAATTAAACATGGCGTATAAGATAGTTAATTTTTCTAAGATGTAATAGGGCCATCCTAGAAAGGCGAGAATTTCATTTTTTAAGGTGACAAAACTGAAAATATTTATTGGTGAAATGTCCTGTGGTCTGTATTTTTCACCGTTTAAATATATGTAGTCTTTGATATCTCTAAAATATCCGCTGTAGTCTTGTGTATAAATGCAAATCCTGCGGTTTCGGCAAGTTTTCTTAAATTCTGGTCGATTGATTGTCGTTGTATTGTGTCCATTTGTGTTTGTAATTCTTGAAATTGTTGTGTTCTAATGTGATGTTGTATATTAGATTTAGAGTATACTCCAATTTATTGTAAATCAATATTTGGGTTACGAGCGATAGCTCGGATGCTTTCGGGTGAAAACTTTTTTAGTGGTTGCATTAATGTAGAATACGGTGTAAGTAGGTAGTATTTATCTTCATCAGAGTTTAATTGTACGACATTGTGGCTATTTTCTGATCCACCTGCGACTGCGGTATCCCAAAAATAAGTTCGTCTTGAAAGTGTATCGACAAAATGTACTTTATTTTTATAGAATATGGGGATTCTTTTATAACAACGTTTATCTTTGAAAACATATAATGGTGATTCTTTTTTGGTGCAAGTATAAAACCATAAAATGTTTCCTTCGTAATCAAGAAAATTTGATCTGTTTCCTGAAATAAGTATCCTGCGTAAGGTATTTTTAGTACAGCTAATGCGAGTGATTGTAAGATTTGTGTTCGTTCTAATTCGCATAGTTGATGAAGTGTTTCTAATTCAGAAAGTGACATTTCTTGGAAAGTTCTACTAATTGTATAGTCTAATTTCATGTCTATTCGGATATAATTTGATCATGCTATCTATCAAGAAAATTGAGTGTAAATACGTATGATGTTTTAATGAAAAATTTTTCTGTTAGTTGCGGGTTTGCGAAGCGGTCTTCATCTAAATATTGATCTTGATTAGAGCGGATGATATTATGATCGTAGTATTCTATTGAAAATCGTTAACTCGGGGTGCGGTGAATGTTTTTAATAATTTTTTATATCCAACGTAAGTAAATTGTCGAGGTGTTAGTGCTGTGGTGAGTTTATATAACATGTTTTTATTTTTCTCGATACTTTCAGTAGTATTAGCTAATGGTAGACAGAGGGAGTTAGTATAATGATAATAAGCTGTCCAATGGAGTGTTGGCATTAGAACGTGCTCATCAACAAAATTGCGTGTATCGTTAGCAATGGTGGGTGTGTTTAATGTATATTGTGGAAATGAGGGTAATGTGATTTCGAGAAAATTTTTTGTGTTTGTGTGTTCCGGGTGATTTATATATTTGCGGGCTGTTCCGGGTTTGGTTGGGAATGGGTGATTTGGAAATTTTCGTTTAAAAGTGCGATAAGCTCGGTTAGTACTGGTAGGTGTTTCAGTGGATGTGGATGATTGTGCTAATGATGGAGTGTAAGCTGAAGAGGGTGTAGGAGTTGGTGGATTTGAGAATGTTATTGTAGATGATAGTTGCTGTATTGTGAGAGTTTGGGGATGTATTAGTTGTTGTTGTAATGTTATAAAATTGTCGAGTTTTGCGGAAATTTGGATGGTATCTGGGGAGTTTTTATGTGATCTGTCGGATTGAAATGGAGAATAGGTCGGCGTTACTTGGGAAGCGTAAGAAGGAGTGAAAACGGATGGGAGTGGTTGAAAAGGGGGTTCTGAAAACACTGAGGAGTCGGTCTGGGTATGGGTAGAGGGAGATGGTTCGGAGTCTGCAAATTCGTCGGGGGTTTCTACATTAGCATTATTAAATTGTGAGATAGTATGAAAAACTAAAATACCTGAGTTAGTATCAGAATTCGTGCTTGATGATATATTCATAATTGGAAAATCGGGTTGTGGGAAAGCAAAAAAGTGGGATAATTGGGATTTGAGTTTGAAGGTTGGCTGGGTGGTAATTTGAGCGATGGAGGGATCCAAGTTGTCGGCTCATCGTTGCTAAAAAAAAGATTATTTTGAGATTGAAAAGTGGTGGTGTGAGGTTGTTCTATAATTTGTTCATATGTATTATCATTTTGTGAATGATTTGTCATTACGTGCTGAATGGGACTTTGTGTTGTATTTGGTCGAAAGTTTCGATTATTTGTGATTGCTAGGTTTCGAAAATTTCGGGGAACTAATGATAATGGATGATTTTGTGGTAGAGTTGGTATCTGTGGTGCTGTAGGTGTTGTACCTACATTATTATGTTCTTCGTTATATGTGTTTGGTCTTGTGGAAATTTTTGTGTTATATTCTTTTATTTGTGCATCTAGAAGTATTTTGTTAATTGAGGATGAAAAAAATCTAAAAAATCCTGCAAATAGTATACGTGCTACACTTGCTTGTCGGTTTACTTGTGTGTGTATAGCGCATGTGTTATAGATTCCTTTTAACAGTGAGAAAAGAAATCCTATAAAATTAAACATGGCGTATAAGATAGTTAATTTTTCTAAGATGTAATAGGGCCATCCTAGAAAGGCGAGAATTTCATTTTTTAAGGTGACAAAACTGAAAATATTTATTGGTGAAATGTCCTGTGGTCTGTATTTTTCACCGTTTAAATATATGTAGTCTTTGATATCTCTAAAATATCCGCTGTAGTCTTGTGTATAAATGCAAATCCTGCGGTTTCGGCAAGTTTTCTTAAATTCTGGTCGATTGATTGTCGTTGTATTGTGTCCATTTGTGTTTGTAATTCTTGAAATTGTTGTGTTCTAATGTGATGTTGTATATTAGATTTAGAGTATACTCCAATTTATTGTAAATCAATATTTGGGTTACGAGCGATAGCTCGGATGCTTTCGGGTGAAAACTTTTTTAGTGGTTGCATTAATGTAGAATACGGTGTAAGTAGGTAGTATTTATCTTCATCAGAGTTTAATTGTACGACATTGTGGCTATTTTCTGATCCACCTGCGACTGCGGTATCCCAAAAATAAGTTCGTCTTGAAAGTGTATCGACAAAATGTACTTTATTTTTATAGAATATGGGGATTCTTTTATAACAACGTTTATCTTTGAAAACATATAATGGTGATTCTTTTTTGGTGCAAGTATAAAACCATAAAATGTTTCCTTCGTAATCAAGAAAATTTGATCTGTTTCCTGAAATAAGTATCCTGCGTAAGGTATTTTTAGTACAGCTAATGCGAGTGATTGTAAGATTTGTGTTCGTTCTAATTCGCATAGTTGATGAAGTGTTTCTAATTCAGAAAGTGACATTTCTTGGAAAGTTCTACTAATTGTATAGTCTAATTTCATGTCTAAGTGGATATCGTAATGAATATTACCAAAATAGGTGCTATTCATTAGTGACAGTTCTTGTAAACGTGTGCTTTTACTGTCATATGGTTTTAGTTTTCCACCAGGTTGACCTTTGCTTTTATAAAAAATAACTGGGACGTATGATGTTCCTTCGTTAATAGGGTGACTTGTGGCATAAGGGTCAAATTTTATTTTTCCAGTGGTCATGTCGAAACCTTTTTCGTATTCGACAAGTATTTCAGAGTATTGTGTTTTATAAAGTGGATTGCTATATTTACATGCAAATTCTGTTTCTTGATATATTTGAAAACGTGTCAACTTATTTTCTATATTATGGATGTTTCGAAAATCAGTACTTTGTTTTCGTGATGGATTTACTTGTTCATATGGAATTTATTGTATAAAATATTTTTCGTGAAATTTTATCATTCGAGCGTGTATTTTTGCTACTTGAAATGTTGTGCATGTATCTTCGGGAAACCAAACAATTGTTGCTTGGGTCCTTGTTGTAGGGTCACAATAACCTTGATCATTTTTGCAGGGTAATCTGATTCCTTGATAGATCATGGTGTTATCAGCTAAATCTCGTGTGAGTTGTATTTTTTCGAGTTGTATTTTCCAACCAAAAAACATTATTTCTTGATATCCTTTATTTTTTGTGTCTGCTTTACAGTTTGAAGGGTCATTTATTCCAATGTGTGGTATCCAGTGTTTATCGTGTATGTCATAAGTTAATCTTCCGTGTGCGCCGTTGTATGGGTATTTTCCGTCTAATTTAATATGTCCTTGATATCGTTCAAGTTCTGCTTGATGTACAGAATCGGCAATTTACTATTTTTCTGTCTGTGTTTTATTTCTTGTTAGATTTAGTCTGAATAATTCGTTTTTACAATAGTCGGGGTTTAGGTGTAAAAGACGTTCTATATTACTTTGGTAAAATGATTCGTGATCAAGTCGGTTCTTATTTCCGTTGGAAACTTGTGAACAATGTACTTTCTTTTCGGAAAATGTTGCTGTAAATTTATATCCTGTGACTGTTGTTGCTCGGGCTTTTGAGTACAATGTTGCTATTACATTTGTAGTTTCTATAGCTTGTGGTTCTGTTTCGCATTGTGATACTTGATTTATTGCTTATTTGTGTAGGGTTTTTTGTTCGTTTTCTTCACAATTATAGTGTGTTACTAATAAATCCTGGAGTCCTGTGCGAGGAGAAAGATTTGTGTTTTGGTCGGAAAATATTAGAAAAAAGGTGTGTTGAAATGTTAATATTTTTAGAATTTACATGTGTATGATAATCCTGAGTATGGGTTATAGAATGTTATGTAACCAATTGTGTTTTTCGTATATCTATCGTATTTATATATATTACTTCAGTGGTTATAAATGGTGGTGGTAGTGATTGAGCTGTTATATTTGGTGGATTTAATGGGTAGGGGTGTTGAACAATATTATTAATTTTGATCGTGATTTCAAATTTTAACTGGAGACTATTTTGTTGAAGTATTTGAATATTGTGTTCTCGAATATCTTCGTGGATATCTTGTCTATATTGTAATCTATTGAGTGCCCAACTCTGGAGTCGGTTACTTTATTGATGTTGTCCAAATAATGGGGGAGGTGCTACGAATGTGTTCCAATCTGATCGTAAAGGGATATTTGATGATGATTATTCTCGATATCTAGCGTCGAGGTTATTTGGAAAATTTAAAGGGAAAAGTGTCGGTGAGATTTGACTTAATGATGGTGTTGACGGGAGTGATAATGTTTCTGGTAATGATGATAGTGTTGTATCAGTAGAGATATCTATTGGATCATTTACCAAGTTTAGTTCACCTTGTGTATATGAGTGTGTTGCCCAATATGGTAGTCGTGCGGTGGGATTGGGGGGGGGGGGGTTAAAGGGATTTTAACGTATTTGCTCAGATGTTGGTGTTGAACCTAAGTAATCTGAGGGTATACTTGAGGTGCTGCGTTGTGAAAGGAGTGGGGGAGTTTCTGGTAATGTACTACTTAAAATTTCTGAAGTAGTTGGTGTTGGTGATTGGGGTATATCAAAATGAACTCTGGGGGTATGAAAATTTCTATTTCTTCGTGGATGTATAATTTGTCTATTTCTATTTACTTCAACTGTATTTTGATTTTGACTAGTATGTCTTATTCTATTTAAATCTTGTGGTAATGGGGGGTATAAATTATATGTTGGTTCACTTAGGGGAGCTTGTCGCTGAACTGGTTCTAATGGTTCAGATAAGCGAGCGTCTCGTTCTTCGAAAGTGTATGGGTTATCTCGGAAAGAAATTTGTGTGGATGTTTGGGGGTTTTGAGTAGTTGTGGGTATGACTGCGTTTTCTTGGGAGGATGTCGGTGAAGAATGATGTTGTGGTGGTTGGTTAGCAATTTTGGAAATGTGTCCAATTGAATATTTTTCTAGTGGGAAGATTTATGTTTGTTGTAATATTCTTCGATGAAAAGGATTAAAAGTATTGTTGCTAAGGCGAATGTGACTATTGCCTTTTTTACACATTTGCACCTTGTCATGATTAGGGATGATAAAAATGCGATAAAAATTATGAATAGTAAAAATTATCTGTTCTAGTAAAAATTGTTCGTATCATTTAAATAGACTTTGAATTATCGTACCTGTGAATGTGGTCAATGATTTGGGAAAGTTGGAGATATATTTCAAATAGGGAGTAGAAAATTTAAAAAAAATTTGCAAAAATTTATTAAAATGATTATTAAGGCTTCAAAAGTATCAATAAAAAATATAAGCAAAAGTTTAAAAAGAATGAAAAATTTTATGAGAAGATTTAAGATTGTATTTTTTAAGATATTGACTGTTTGAGAGAAAAGCATTTAAGAAATGATTCATTCGTCGAATTTTTTTTTGTTGTTTGGGGCGAGATCCAAGTGTGGTTGGATTATTTATTGGTTTTTTGACAAGTGGGTTGAGTTTTGCGAAAAATTGTTGGGGGCTAATTTTATGGTGTTCGGGAGGTCTTCTTTGCTTTGTTTTTATTTGGTAGATAATGCGGGGTATTTTTGAAATATTTATACTTTAGGCCAAATGATTATGGTCCTTTTTGACTTTAGGCTAATTCGCCATTTTTGGTTGGAGGGTTTTTGAGGTCTGAGTTGGGAAAATATTGTTGATCTTTGCGTTATTAGATAGGGGAGGGTTGTAATATTATGGTGGTATTTATTTTAGTTGTCAAATTTTAGCGGGTTGCTTATTTTTGACCTGGAGGTTGTAAAGTTATAGTTATAGATATGCCTGGAGTTTAATATCTATCGGCTAATAGGTTGGTGTTAGAGATATAAAAGCTGACGGCTTTGAGTGAATCCTATTGGCTGAATCTGAACTAAAATTGTTGCGTATGTTTCAGCAAGTTATCTCGAAAATATGAAAGTTCAAAATGATTTAGAAATGTAAAAATTTTTATTTTTTAAAATCAAAGTTGTTTTTGAAATGTAACTTTCTTTAAAATTTTAGATTGTGGGATGAATGTTTTGTAATTTTTACGTGGTTGATTTCTAAGTCGTGATGATTCTCTGTGTTTTGATTTTTCTACTTGTTCTTGTGTTAAATTTTTTTCTATCATTTTCCTGTTTTTTCTTTCTTTTTGAGATATTTTTGGGTCTGGCGTTTTTGTATTGTTTTGAGTTATGGTTTGTTTTTGATTTTGTTTTTCATGATGAACGTTGTCCTGTACATTTGTTTTTTTTTGTATGTGTATAATTTTGAATAACTTTTAAACCTGTAAAAGAATATAATTGAGTTAATTCGCG
This sequence comes from Symsagittifera roscoffensis, assembly GCF_963678635.1. NCBI lineage: Eukaryota > Metazoa > Xenacoelomorpha > Acoela > Convolutidae > Symsagittifera > Symsagittifera roscoffensis. The sequence continues at coordinate 29,126,982 of NC_087067.1, read as the reverse complement.
TAGTGCGTATTCTTCTGGTCAGTAAGGTAATAAATTGTTACGATTTTGAACAATTTCTTTTTTGGTTGAATCTGTGAGTTTGTATGTTATTTCAGTGGTTTTGGCAATTATTTGGTATGGTCCTTTTCGAAGTGGTTGTAATTTTTTAGAGATTCCTTTTTGTGTATTAAAGTTAGGTATTAAAACAAATGTTCCAATTTTTAAATCTGTGGCTGGCGTAAAGCGTGAATTAATTTGGTTGTTAATGTTTTGCCTTTGTAATAATTTCTTTGTTACTTATTGGTAAATTTTATTGTGTTTTTTTATCTCTATTTAATATCCATGTGTGCCGGAGGCTAATTTTAGAATTTGTGGATGATGAAAATGATCTTCATCATGTGTATGATCTTCATCAAGGTAGGTTATTACAAATTGAATCTTTATTTGGTTGGCAATAACCTTGTGCATTTTTATGTGCATTTGCTGTAAACATAATTGGTTTTCGTGGCTTTTGATTAAAAACTATTTCATATGGTGACATTCCTAAAGTTGTCGTAATTTGTGAATGATATGATAAAGGAAATAATTTTACATCTGCTGACCATTCTGTGTATCGTGTATCATTTCCATTAAGGATACATCTGAGATATTCTTGTATTGAACGGTTCATACCTTCGACTAATCCGTTTGTCCAAGGTGCATGAGATGTACGTGGTTTATGTTTAATGTTGTATAAGTGACATAGTGTGATTATTTCATTATTAATAAATTCTGTACCGTTGTCTGTAACTAGGATTTCGGGTAATCCGAATTTTGCTATCCAATGTCCATAAAGTGTTGTGTAAGCATAATAAGCATTACAATGTGGTACTGGGTTGAGTGCTACATAATGTGTGAATGCATAAACAATGACCATAATGTAGGAGTTTTTTTTCTGAGGATGGTGAGATTGGTCCTCTCGTGTCGAATGAAATTCTATGGTTGAAATATAAACTTTTTCCTTTAAAATCTTGTTTTTGTGCTAATTGTTTTTGATTTGGATACGGTTTGTTCAATTGACAAATTATACAATCATAGCATAATACTTTTATCCAAATTGGGGCATTTGGAAAATAAAAATTTTGTGTAAAGTTCGAGTATGTTTTTTCTGATCCGGAGTGTCCCTTTGTATTTTGTGTAATGGAGATGTTAAAAGCTATAAGTATCATACTTAAAGGTAGAAAGGGAACTTTAGAATCATTTAATTTATATTCTAAAAGATCTGTATTTTCATTAATTGTTTTGTTGTTAAGTTTTCTGAAATATCGGAGGAGTGTTTTGTTTCCTAAAATTGTGATATCAGCTTTCACGGCCTTAGTTTTGTATTTCTGCCATGATTTTAGTTGTCTAATTACTGGATCGAGATTTTGATATTGTTTTAAAAGTTCAAGTGTAATTTTATCTGTTGGGGGAGAAAAATATTGTCAATTTCTAGTTTTGATAGAGGAATTGTGTCAAGTGGGTCATGGAGGTCAAAAACTTGATTTATTGTGTATTTTGAATCATTTGTTTGTGGTCCTGGTAAGTTTATTTTATCGGTCATATTTTATTTTTCAATTAGTGGAAAAGGATCTTTTTTATGCGAGTGTTGTTTTATTCGCTTTTGCTGAGTATTATTTTTTATCCATTGTGAGTATGGAATTGGTTTAAAAGTTGATGATCCTAGTAAATCAACTCCATAGTGATTATTTTGGCAATCTAAGTGGAAAATGTTGTAGATTATTTATTTGTGATTGATCAATGTCAGTTTACTCTGCGTATTTGCATTCTAATCGGGGTGATGTTTCATTTTTTTTGAGATAGAATTTAATATTTTGTGGTATTTCAACTGTATTTTTTCGTGTAAGTAATTCAGGTGGCGTATTTCTACTTAATGTATCTGGTAATGCAAAGTTTTTTCCTGCTGTCCAAATTATATGTAAGTTTGGGAATTTTATTAGATTTAATTGAAATCTATAAACTCTATGACTAGGATTTGATTTTTGTGTAAAGAGAAATATAATTGGTTTGTGATCTGTAAATAGAACTGTTGGGTGTTTTGATCCAAGTATCAGAAATTCATATTCTGTAAGTGTATAGATTATAGCTGTACATTCTCTCATTAGAGTTGAGAGTCGTAGCTCTGCTTGTGTAAATAATTGTGAATTTGCTGATATAAGATTCATTTTATTTGTTCCATGATGTGATTGTAGCAATGCTGCGCCGATGCCAAAATTTGAAGCATCGCACATTGCATAGAATGGTTGATTTGGATCTGGAATTGTGTTTGAAATTTGTTCTGTCAAACGCTTTTTAGTTTCGTCAAATCGTGTTTGATGTTCAGTGGTCCATTCAAAATTATTTTGTTGTCTGAGGATGTTATAGAAAGGTCTTAAGTATATTTGCATTTTGTAAACATGTTTACTTGAGAAATTCAACATTCCGAGGAATTCTTGAATTTTCTTTTTATTTGTAGGTGGTTGAAGTTTTTGGATTGCATCAATGCGTGATTTTAATGGAGTGATAGTGTTTCGTTCAATATTATGTTCTAAAAATTTAACGCGTGTTAAGAAAAAATGTGATTTATCGGGGGCTGTTTTCAGATTTTCGTTCTGAAGTATTTTATGATATTATTCTAAGACTGTAAACATTTCGTCTGTGATTGCATAAAAACATCGTCTAAATAGGTGATTGCAATTTTCTTGAGTATTAATGGTCTAAAAATTTTACTCATGAAAGCTGAAAAAGCTGCTGGTCCTATGGATATTCCATAGAATAAGCGATTAAATTCATATTGTTGATTTCCAATAACAAATTGTGTTAAACGTCGTGATTATTCATCTAGTGGCATTTGATTATATGCACTATTCATTTCTGCGGTTGTGAAGTATTTACCATTTTTATCTTTGTTAAGATAACTTGTATTGGTTCAATAGGCCAATTGCAATTTGATTCGTCAATTAGTGAATTGAGGTATCTAGCGTCTAAAACTATTTTTAGTGATTCGCCTTTTGCTAGAATGATAACAGGGTTAATGAAGGTGTTTCCTTTTGGTTGTTTTTCTTTATTTATTTGTGAGATAATTTCGTATTGTTCTAAAATATCAAGTAATCTATTTACCTTGTCGTCTAAGTGAATCGGTACTTTACTTGCTCTATGTTTTTTGAAAACTGCGTCAGGTTTTAATGGGAGATGTAGTGATGAATTGATTTTTCCAACGTCAAACTTTGATGTTGCGTAGACTGTTGAATATTTTAACAGTTGTTTTGCTAATTTATCAAATTCATCTTGTGTGATTTGTGAGTGTTGAAAATTAAACATTGTTAAAAATTTTTGTTGTTCTTCTGTGTAATTTGTTATATTGAATGTCGGTTTAAAATATGGTGTTTTTGTGAAATAATCTGTATTTCTTTTTTCATTACTTATTGTATTATTTATGGATAATTCTTCGTCAAGAATTGTTGATTGACAAATATCTAATAGTTGTAATATATTATTTACTCGATAGGCTATTTCAATTATAGGTGAAATTGTAGCATTTGTTTTGCAATATCCTAAAAGTCCTTAGGGTAATGTTTTTTGATATGGTGTATTGTTATACACATGTAAGAAAATAATATCGGAATTCGTATTTTTTGAGTATTTTATAGATGAGATTGTAATTTTGAAAAATTTGTGAATAGGTTTAAATTCGAAGTCTTACATAAAAAGTTGTTGTTTGTTTTGACTTTTGTCATACTGATGAACTTGTTTTATTAAAAAATTATATATATTTCCTGATAGTGGTTTCAGGTGTTTCCGTTTTTGATTGTAAATGGGGAAAAATTTTGAGAAAAATGGTGGTTGTTTGTTTAATCTTTGGAAGAATGTTAAAGCTGTGTTTTTTGTTTTTGTATATTTGTCTTTGATATAGATTCTACTATTTAAGATGTTTATGGTTGGTATATATTTAGTAATAAATGGTATGCCAATGATATTGTGCTTAATATCAGTAATTTGAAATGTTTGTTTAAATGGCTTGTTCAGAATCTTGTTTTGTTCCATTGTTCTTGTGGGAACAAGGAATAATTGGATTATTCCATAGTTTACTAATGTTGATCCTTGTGCTGTTGCTAATTTACTAGATGTTTCAAGAGGTGTTAAATTTGGGTGTAGTGTTTTAATTTCATTCCATGTGGGAATATTAATTATATATGATTCTGCTCATGAGTCGATTAAAAAATCAATTTCAAGATCTGGTGGTTGAAATTATTACTTCTTGGACTCTCTAGGAAAAGTGGGATTGTCCAAATTTTTTCTTTTGGTTGTTCTTTTTGTATATTTTGATAAATGTGTTTTGTGTTTGAGCTTTGTGTTTCATCTTTTTTATCAGGTTTAATTACCGTGTTAATTTCGTTTACTTCTTGTGTAGTTTGTGTATTATTGTTAATGGGTCTAATGTAGTAATTATGAAGAAGTTTAAATTGATTTTCATTGATATGTGAAGTAAAAGTTTGTTCGTATATGATAGGTTCATAGTCGTTTTCGACTGTTATCATATTTACCGAGATGGTATTATCTGTATGACTCTCAGTGTCTGATGATTCACAATTAATGTGGTTTAGTTGTAGTTTAGTACTTCCTGTGTCATCAATACCTGGATGGTCTGAAGTTGTTTCTTCATTTGTTTGTACTTGATTAATGTGTCTTTGATGTTTTGGTGTGTTAATTCTATATCGATGTTTAGAATCGGGATAACGGTTATTATTCCTATTTGGTGACTGGGAATAATTTCTGTATCGATTATTGTAACTTGAGTTTCGATTTTGTGAATTATTTTGTGATCTGTTTTGATAGTTATCATTTGATCTGTTATAATTTGATCTATTATATGAGTTATTCCTTGATCTATTGTTTGAATAGTTCTGATTTCGATTGTTTGAATAACTTCTATTCCTACTGTGTGAATAGTTTCTATTTCAGTTGTATGATGAGTTTCGTGATCTATTATTGGAATAGTGTCTATTCCTTGGGTTTGAATGGGAACTGGATGTAGAAACAAATTCTGTTGTGTTTGGATTCGATCGTGAATAGTTATTTTGGTTATTTTGGCTATTCGATCGGCTATGTTTGTTTTGTGAGAATTTTCGTGAATTTCTTTGTTCGGGCGATCTACCTCTATAACTTGAGTTTTATGGTGATTGATTTCTTGAGTAATTTAAGTTACTTGGAAGTGGTTTTCCTGAACTATTATTACTATATATATTTTTGTTTGGTAGATTCTGATCTTTTTTCATGTATTGATAGAATGATTTATTTGGTTCTTTGTGCTTTTGAGGTTTATTCTGATTGTCTTTCTGTTTTTGTCTACATTCGGCGATACTGTGTCCGTATCGTCGGCAGTAATTGCACCATTTTTTGAAAAATGGTTTGCTTTTAAAATTTGGGTTCCTTTCATAGATGTTTAGTATTTCAGTGATTTTTTCAATCAGGTCTGTGTCTGATTTTTGTATATTATTTTTATGTGTAGTATTTGTTTCAATTCGATTAACATATTGTAGTTTTAGATTTTCTGTTTCTTCGAGTTTCATTGTGTTTTCTGCTTGTTCTAATTTATCTACTAATTTTCTAAAATCTAAATCTGGTTCTCGAATTGAGGAAGGATGAGCTGCTCTCTTTTTTATAGCTATAAACAAATCAACCCCCCCGAAAAATTACACAAAATTTAAATCACGTATGTTCCTATTATTGGTATGTTATTTGTGTATGGTATTTGTGTATTTTTTATTTTTCTAGACTGTTAGTCCTTACGATTTTTTGGTTAGCTTAAACTGGGTCTTTGTGTTCAGGGTTGGAGAGAAAAGTATATCGATTCCGGGGAATGATTTTTTACTTTCTCGTGGCTAGTCTAAGTTAAGGTGTTAACTTACTTAATCTTACTTAGGGGTAGTGATTGTGTTCAAGGGTTGGAGAACCACCCCTTAATAAATCGATCCACAAGGTTCAGGTATAATTAGAACGCAAGTAGTTCGTTAGATACTATTTTAAACTTACTAAGTCGAAGATCTATCCTGGGTCTGGTAAGAGGAGGTTTCAAGTGAAGGATGAATAACCGAAGTTCTTCACTGTTTAGCCTAATTTGAATGGTTAGTGTTATTAAAAATTTCCATTAGTCCTGGGTCTTTTGAAAAGGTTGGGTAATGAATCGACGTTTGAGGTCGTTAGACACTTGATAAGTGGGTGGGGGAGAACAAAAGTGTTCTTTTTGATCCAAGGATAAGCCTTGATGATCAGAATTAAAAATTAATGAGATAGAAAATTTATTAAGGTCCAAGGATAAGCCTTGATGATCTGGTTTAAAATTAAATAAATTTAAGTTTAAAATGGTTTAAATTTATTTGATATAAAGTTTTAGTTTTTTATGCTGTTAGTTAGCTTATGATTGCTGTTATGTTTAGGTGATGAAGCTGAAACGACAGGATGATTTATATATACTAACAATTTATTATCATGCTACTAATTTTTATTTTTATTTTCAATAAATATTTTTCAAATAAATAGGTTTTATATAATACTACAGAAGTTGAGAAAACGACTTGAGATCTTTTTATCAATCGTTATTGTACATTAATAATTTATTTAGCGCCTTAAATAATCATGAAGACTTACTTAAAAATTTTATGTTGGCAAATGAAAATCTAAATTCATTGCTAATAAGATTCTAAATATAAAAGTTTGTATTGGCTTTTGCCGTACAACCATGAAACTAAATGGTAAGTTTCTCTGTAGTCGTATGTCGTCTCTCGTCCGAGGTCTTTTTCCAATACCGGGTAGTTTTAGTATTGTGCGGAATATCGGCTCTGATCTATTGAGTCGTAGAGACATTTCAATTAAGTTATTATCGTGTAACATTTTGAAAATGTTTTGTCTAATTTCTAATCTTTTTTTGGTTAATTCTAAGCTATTAAGTTCTTATTCGAGACTTATGGTCGCACCAGATGAGTTAGGTCCTTTTGGTTAACTCATAGAGTAATTTCGGATAGTGTACACCGTCTGCTCGTCACGCTATTTTATTTTCGGCCGGATAGATTCGTGCAATTTCTTAGTCTAATACCGATCCTAATCTTACTCTTATATCTACTAGTCTCAGGGTGTTTAACTAGTCTCTGCTAGGCTCAATAGATCTAGAGTATACTGGTTTATTGCGGCGGCTGAAGTTCTCTTGGAGAGGCAACTAATTTCTAAGTTAAATCAAAATCTCTCTGGTGCTGAAATTACAAGTAATTTCAGCACTTACAAATAAGTGGGTTGTTAGTTGGATGGATTATGATTGGTTAATATTAAATATTTTACAGTGGTAAAATATCTAATTTATCCAATAATAAAATGTAGTTTAGATCAGGTTCCACTACATTGAATAGAGGCAAGCTATTTTATCTTATTAGTATGTCACTAGATACTATTTACATGAGTTGAAGCGGCACTTGGAACATAGAGCTTTAATTACTTGTAGAAACTTCAGGGCTTTGCCTTGATTCAAAAAGTTTTCTTTGTTCATCGTGTAGTTTTTTATTACTCTATGACAGGGGCGGATCTAGGATTTTCTCGAGGGGGGGGCGGATTTTCAAAAAATTTTCCAAAATTTTGACGACCTTTTTTTTTTTTTTTAGGTCGACCAAATTGATTTTTCGAGCTCTCCCAAAGCACTGTTTTGCCCCTACTTTGGCTAAATTTTCTGCGCCGCAGGATAGTTTTTGAAAAAACAGTCAAAAAAGCCGTTTTTGGGCAATTTTTGAAAAATGTTGACAAAAAAATTGCGTTTTTTTGGCGCGCGCTCCCCCTCAAAGTTAGTATATATTGGCGCCAAAGGCGCCTTTAGAAAAATTTTAGGGTCGGTCGGCCAAAAATGGATTTCTGAAAAAGTATCAAAGGGGGGACCCTTTGGGTCGGCAGGGGGTCGAATCCCTGAGGGGGGGGGGCGTCCGCCCCCCACCCTAAATCCGCCCCTGCTCTATGATAACATTAAGTTAGTTTTCAAATGGAAGTTTGAATCTGGGGAGAAACCGCTTTTATTTGGCAAACAATTACAATGGGCACGTAAAGTTTCAATAGTTTTTCTACAAAACAAGAAAACAATCAAACTTGAAGAATCTTTGTTAACCAGAATCATGTTTTAGCACACCAAAATTTGGCTCTTTTCCACTTTTTCACTCACTTTCCAAATTCGATTTTGAAAATTTCTGTAATATTTTCATAATTCAATGAAACTTGGCATTGCGAACAAACAGAATACTGTCAACAGATTTTTTTTTCAAACGTTACATCGAAACATCACGCATATAGCCAACATAACGCGTATAAACAAATAAAAATCAATTTTTTGAAATTCGGTGGAGGGGGACAGAAAAGAGCCTAAATTTCCAGCCCAAAAATGACAACTGAATCTTTCGGCAGAGCCTTTTACCTTTAATATTTTAAAAACTATGAAAAAGTAAAACTTGAGATGTTGAAATAAGGGACTGTTGAAATGTTGAAAAGAGCCGCCTTTAGCCATAATAACACGTAAAACAAAAAAATTAAAATGAAATTTTGGGGCGTTATCTTCCCTCCCCCTCATCAGCGTGTTTTTACAAGTAAATGAAATATTTGCGTTATTATATCGCTATAAATGCTTTTTAAAAAAATTGTTATACCTAAACTGGTAAAACCACTCGTTACGCCATAAAATTGATGACCAGGAAAAAGAAAAAGAGCCGATGGGGAAGACGTTGAAAAGAATCACATTCTTGTTGATTATTGGAACTTTATTGGGGCAAAATTAAGCTGTTCAAAAATTGTTTACACGGCTTTTTGCGTGTACTAAAAGTTGTAAAAACTGGTTCACCTGTTCACGCTGTCACGTTTTGATGCAGTTTACAACAGAAAGTAATTTTAAATAGATTTTCACATATTGATGTTTTATTGCAGTTTTGGCTCTTTTTTCAGTTTCCACCGTGTCTTGTTAACTACAAAACAAGATTTTCGAAAAGTTTTCACACGGTAATTTGTATGCAAGAAATGTTGTAAAAATATACTCTAAATGCAGTTTATAACATGAAAAGCCGTTTTAAATAGACTTTCCTATAATGATTTTTAGAAAAAATCAAAGAGGTAGAAACTTGATAAGAACCAATCACTGTAAAACATGTTCTACTTTACTGAGTATTTTATCATTTCGCCTTTTCGTTATCCCAATACTTATTGCGACAAGCTGCAACAAAAGACAGCTCGCAATGAAAGACAGCTTGCATTAACAGACAACTTACAAAGAAAAGGCCGCGTGTACGTTTTTCAAGCTTGCCAACAGAGGGTAGGACTTAATACAAAATTTGAAGCTGGCTATTGCCGCGAGCGAGGACTCACGTCTAGCGCTGTTGCCGTTAACCTTATCCCAAAACTCTTATGTTGTAAGCTAATTTTCAAATTTAGCTTTCCTACCTGAAAATTTGCTCGTTTTTCTTTGTTGCGAGTTGTTTTTTGTTGCATGTTGTTGCGGTACTGTCTCAATATCTTTGTTATGCTATGTTTTTTGGCTCTTTTCTTTCCTCCGTCCTCCCTCTTGCGAGTTTTTTTAAAAGTTTTTTTCTGTTTTGATTGTCTGATTGATAAAAAAAACTGGCATGCTAACCAATTAGGGCATGACAAACATATTTGTTTTCCATATCGGACCTTGTTGAACTTCTCGTATAACAGACAGCTTATATGAGGTAGGGAAGGGGTAGAAAAAATGACCGTTTCTGCAGTTTTATCTGTGATAAAGGCTCTCTTCCACCCCCCCCCCCCCCGAATCCCGAATTTAAGTTTCAGTTTGAAAAAAAAAATACGTTGTCATAATATAGGCCCTGACAACAGATCTGTTCTTCATACCTTTCATCGTGAAATCACGCATTCCGCCATAATAAAACGTAGGACAATTGAAACAAAAAATAGAAACTTTTGCTCTTTTCTAGTTTTCAGGTTGAGTATGCATACCAAATATGTTTGTCGAGGCCTTATTAATCTGTATGTAAATTTTCATAACAATCGGACAATGTGGTCAACAAATTTACATGTAAAACTTTGCAGGTGGGGGGGGGGGGGGAAGAGCCGAAAAGTCATTTTAAATAGACTCTCATACAATGAATTTCAGAAAAAATCAAAGGTGGAACTGGAAAAGAGCCTAGTTTTGTTACTCACTTTTTTGCCGGCAGCGAATAATTTGTCGAAGGTCTCACTAGTCATAATAGGTGTCTTATGTATGAAAGGCTTCACTCGATCATGTGCCTCTTCGATCTCCTGAACGTCTACAGTCATGTTTGAAAGTCAGAGTGTGTCTCTTAGTTCTTTGGAAACTCTTTTCCTTCGTTGCTTTTCTTCTAGCCGAATAAAAAAATTGGTAGAGAAAATTGGAGCCTTTTCTTTATATACAGCTCCCCTCAGTCTAGTAAAACAAGAAATATAGCCCACTTGTGGTACTATTTTACGACAGCTACTTCTGGTGGACCAATGCTAAGATTTCCTAAAGAAGCCGTTGGATAACATGTACTTCCTCTTTTCCACCCCCCTTCTTTTCAGTTGTCTTATGGGCTCTTTTCCCTTTTCCCCCAACTCACATAGGAATCAACTTTACTGTGTAACCAGGGGTCTTACAAGGTTAAGTTTGAAAACCAAACATGTTCGACACAGCCTAATTAGTCCACACACCAGTTTTTGCGACAATCTGACCATGTGAAGTAGCTCGTAAAAATTCGCAAATGGGGGTGAAAAAGAAAAAGAGCTGCCTTACGTTTTATTATAGCTGAATGCGTAATTTTACGATTAACAGTATGAAGAATAAATGTGTTCAAAATAATTAGTTCGTTAGCCATGCAAATTTTCATCACATTATGACAACGTTAGTTTTTTCAAACCTGAAATTCATATATGGGAGAGTGGAAAAGAATCCCATTTACCAATTTTTAAGGGAAAGCCGCGCCGAAAAAACGCAATTTTTTTTTTTGCGAAACGGCTAAAAAATTTGAAATAAAAATGTTGCTTTTCCCTCCTCCCCACACACATAAGCATCAATTTTGTAGTAAAACGAGGGGTTTTTCAAGATTAAACATGGGAAATAAATATTTTTTTCAGGGCCTAACAAGTCCGCGTACCAATTTTCATGACAATCGACCGATTTGAACATAAGTTATACTTATAAAAATGTGCAGGTAAGATAAGGAAAAGAAGCCATAAAAATTGAGAAATTAAGTAAGAAAATAATGTCCGCGTCCGCCGCTTTAACAACGTTTACGCGTGTTGTTGGAGTGTGTAAAAAGGAAAAAATAGGAAAATGTTTTTGTTCAGAATAGTATATAAATGTGATGTGACTATTTAACCTGTTCAACACACCATTTTTAATATAATGAATTCGTATTTGTCTTTTCTTCCAGTTTGGAAAAATTTTCTGAAATTTCATTTGCCGACAAAAGCTAATTTGAAAGGGATTGTGACGGTCCTAATCAAAAAAATGCGTCAGCGTAAATAAGTGAACAAATTTTTACACTCATATCATGTAAATTGCCGTATGAGCAACCGTTTTTTTCCTTTTCCCCTACCTCACATAAGCATCAATTTTCTGTAACGAGGGGTTTTACAAGGTTAAGTTTGAATATTGAATATGCTTTTATGGCCTAATTAGTCCATATGCCAATTTGTAACAATCTGGACCATATGAACAGAAAAATTACTTCTCCAAATTGGCAGTTGGGGGGACTTAGAGCTGAGCAACCTTTGAACAACCTTAGTTTGCAACTTTACGAGGAAGGGGACCGGGAAAGAGCCCTTATTGCTGATCTTAAGTTTTCAACTTGGGTTGGGGAAAGGGAGGTTTCCTGTAAATGTGCTTTGAAATGAGATTAGTAAAATGCAAATAAACTTTGTACGATGAAAAAGCTGAGAAAAATGCAGAAGTTTCCAGATTATTTTTGAAATAAAAAAGGGCTCTTTTCCAGTTCACAGTTGTAGATTTGCTCACCACCCAAGTTTCATTAGATTATGACAACGTTGAATAAGTTTTTCATAATTGAATTTGAAAAAGGGAACTGGAAAAGAGCAAAAAAAAGATAACAAATTTAGGTTCTTTTCCAGTCCCCCCCCCTTTTGATTTTTTCTGATTCTATAAAAAGTCGAATTCAAATGACTTCTCAGGACAAAAACTGGAAACTGAGCCGAAATTTAGGCTCTTTTCCAGTTCCCCCCTTTGATTTTTTCTAAAAGTCCAATTCCATAAAAAGGCGAATTCAAATGACTTATCAGGACAAAAACTGGAAAAAAAGCGAAATTTAAACAAAGCATTTTGTTAGGAAAAGAGTTGGTTATATGAACTTTTTTTTTGCTTTTCTTGGTTTTTCTGTTTTTTTATAGTATTAATTTTTTTATTATGTTCTTATAAACATGGTCGCGGTAACGCGCAGATGCACGTGCTTTTTGCAATGCATCCTCAGGCAAAAAAAGTTCATCATTGATACCACTAAAGGTTTGTTCGCTCTTCTCCAGTTTCCCCCTTTCAAAAAACCGAGTTTTATGTTTGTTTTACGTGTTATTACGGCTAAATTCGTGATGTTACGCTATAAAGTATGAAGAACAAATTTGTTGACAGTTGTCAATTCATTCGCCACGCCAAATTTTGTTACAGTATGACAATGTTAAATAAGCTTTTCAAAATTGAAATTGAAAGGGGGGAACTGGAAAAGAGCCGGTTTGTTTAATGATGAGATGTCCCAGCATCACAAAACGGCTAAATGTGTTACGGCTAAATGCTTGATGTTACGCTGTAAAGTATGAATAACAAATCTGTTCACAGTTGTCGATTTGTTCACAACGCCAAATTTGCATTATGACAAGGGTAAATTAGCTTTCCAAAATTGAATCTGAAAGGGGGAGGGAAACTGGAAAAGATCCCACAAAAAACTTACTCACTTCCAAAATGTTGGCAACTGTGGTGCCTAAAAATTCAAAAATAGTGTGTTAGTGTGTGGCGCTTTTTTCCACTTTTCCACGATTGATTAAATTTCAGTTTAAGAAAAAATATTAACCGTTGTCAAAATGCAATGAATTTCGGCGAACAAACTAACAATTGTGAACAGATTCGATCTTCACATCTTACATCGTAATATGCTTTTAGCCATAATTACTTGATGAAAAACAACAAAAAAAACACAAAATTTCAAATGTAAGTTGGGGAATTGAAAAAAGTCAAAAATGCTGCTTTTATGCTATTTTTTGATACTGAGTTTACTCGCATATATTAATTGCTGTTATTAATCTAATTCAAATTGGAAATCTAAATAAAATATCGTAAAATCACGTCTCGACCAATTTCATCCAAGTTGGTCTCGACAGGTTTTTACCGCATTTTATCTCAAGTCCAACTTCACCATATGTGCAATAAAATCAAAAAATGCCTTTTCATTCGTAAAAATTGTGTATGCCTACGTTTTTCAAAAAACGATCTCATATGTTTTGTTGGTGTCCCACTCTTTAACCCTACGATATTTAACCCCCTCTGTTTACACCCCCTATATCATAACCCCGTAACATGATAACCCCACAACAATTTAACCCCCTTTTAATGACGATAATTTGTTTCAAATTAAGTCCTTTTTATAAGTACAGGAGTAGTCCAATTAAGCTTACTAATTAAGGCCTGAAAAGCTAGTCTTAATTCACTTGATGCCTCTAGCATCTCAAAACAAATTGCATTTTGATTAGTTAGAGAAATAATCCCTCACTCACGCGTTTAAAACAGAGATAACCTACATGGTGCTAATTGAAGGCAACAAAAGACGTTTGTGAGTTTTATAAAAAATCATACTGCCTATTTCTTTAACCATTGTTATACCACTCTATCAGATCAGATATAATGTTTGAAGCGTCATTCCATTTTACTTTATCTTCGAAAGATAAACAAATGCTAGTGGTATCAGGCCACGAGTATTACCTTAAACCAAAAAACAAGACAACAACAAATTGGAACTGCTCAAAGTACCAAACCCATAAATGCCGCGCAACAGCAATTACGGAAGGAGAAAATTTTATTGAAACGAGGGGTCAACATAATCACGATATTTCCACGGGCAAACCTGATGCTCGACTAGTTTTGAAAAACATCAAGGAGCTAAGCGATAGTAACACCCCAACCGTCGCAGTCGCAACCGCCATTCAGCCAATTACAGACAACATTGCCACTCAACTAGCCCTACCATCCAAAGAAAATTTAGTTCGCACCGCACAACGAGCGCGCAAGCAACGAGAAGAAGTCTTACCAGTCTCGCCAGCAAACAGAAGTTTCGAAATACCCGAACTTTTCAAAAATTTTATCAGATTCGACAGTGATGCTACGTGTGCTTGAAACATCCAACTTTTAAAGTCACCCCGAAAATGTTTTATCAACTTTACTCCATACACGTTAGTCTTTCAGGAATAGCCCCTGCTTGCATATATGCGTTCCTGCCAAATAAAACAGAAAAAACTTACCACCGTTTCTTAGAAGCCCTAAAAATACTAGTCCCTGATAGTAGACCTGAAAAAATTTTACTGGATTTTGAGCAGGCCGCTATTCAAGCGTTTCAGAAAAATTTTCCCGAGACCAAGCTGTCGGGATGTTTCTTGCATCTTTCACAAAGTTTCATGAGAAAAATCGGGGAGCTCGGATTGAAAAAGGATTACGAAACTAACCACGAGTTCGCTTTAGCACTCAAAATGTTACCCGCACTGGCTTTTGAAAAAGAAGAAGAAATAGGAAATTCATACGATAAAATAGTGGAGGAAATTCAAATAGTTTGCGATCGCACCATAAAAGAGTCGGAAAAAATAGCGAAAGTTGACGAGCTTTGCCTTTATTTTGGATCTAACTACATAAAAAGTCTCGTCCCGAATCGGGAAGCCCTATTCCCCCCTTCATTATGGAATCAAAGGGATGCGGCATCATCGGGTTTGGCCAGAACAACAAATGCTGTAGAGGGCTGGCATTATGGCATACAGTCATACTTCAGTGGATCGCATCCCAGTATATGGAAAGTGATTGCAAATTTGCAAAAAGACGCGTCCGTCCAAAAACTTAATTTCTATAACGCCTCGAGTGGGCACCAATTTACAAAAAAGAAAAAATACCGGGTGCTCAACGAAAAAGTGCAGAATATTATGCATGTTTACGAAGAAAACACTGATTTGCATTTCTTTCGCGCTATGGCGAACTTGAGTTAAATATTTGCTATTTAATCTATATTGCCAAGCAATAAAATTTTTTCCAAGTTTAATTAATTTCCTTGATTTTTCAAAACTGAGCTAAAGTCGATTTGAAACCGGCAAAATAATAAATACATACAAGGTGTTGACTTTTCTTTTCCCTCCGCCCAACCCTGTAAGGTTAACCCATTTATTGTACCCTTGATATACCCGTTATCATATTTACCCGAAATTCAACTTTTTTGGGAAAATTGGAAAATTTTTTGTGCCGCCAGGGATTCGATCCTTTGAACTCTAGATTTTGAGACTAACGCTTTAACCATTATACCATGAGGCCTTTGGTTGTCATCCGAAAATTTCTTCCAATTTTGGCTCTTTGATCTTAATTAAGCTCATATTTGAGTTTTCAAAGCGTAGATCAATTCTGTCGGCGCCAAAAGATCAAGGTCAAGAAATTCAAATGGTTTTGGACTGTTTTGTATATGCACCAATTTGAATCATGTCGGTCGGATTCGTTTTCAAGTTCATATCAAAGTCTAGACTATCGGCAAGGTCATTTCTGTTCAAATCTAAAACGCATTTAGCAGCGTGCGTGGTAACTCATTTTGGTTCGCAAAATTTTTCGCAATTAAAGCTTTGATGTTTACCGACGATATGGTTCCGAATCCTTTTCAAGTAACTTTCACTTTGATTCTAACAATTGGTTTTAAAAAGGGGTTAAATTTTAGTGGGGTTATCTGATTTGGGGGTTTTATGAGAGGGGGTTAAGAAAAAGGGGGTTACAAAACACGGGGTGATAAGCTTGGGAACCGTTTTGTTACCATAGTGGAACCTGATCTAAACTACATTTTATGATTGGATAAATTAAATGTTTTACCAATGTAAAGTATTTAATATTAACCAATCATGATCCATCTAACTAACAACCCACTTATTTGTAAGTGCTGAAGTTACTTGTAATTTCAGCACCAGAGAGATTTGAATTTAACTTAGAAATTAGTTGGACTCTCCCGAGCACTTCAGCAGCCGCAATAAACCAGTATACCCTAGATCTATTGAGCCTAGCAGAGACTAGTTAAACAACCTGAGACTAGATAGTATAAGAGTAAGATTAGGATCGGTATTAGACTAAGAAGTTGCACGAATCTATCCGGCCGAAAATAAGATAGCGTGACGAGCAGACGGTGTACCCTATCCGAAATTACTCTATGAGTTACACCTCGGTACTAACTCATCTGGTGCGACCATAAGTCTCGAACAAGACCTTACTAGATTAGAATTAACCAAAAATAGATTAGAAATTAGACAAAAACATTTACAAAATGTTATACGACAATAATTTAATTGAAATGTCTCTCCGACTCAATAGATCAGAGCCAATATTCCGAACCATAATAGAACTACCCGGAATTGGAAGAAGACATCGAACCAAAGACGACATACGACAAAGTAGAAACTTGCCGTATAGTTATATGATAGTTCGGCAAAAGCCAGAACAAACTTTTATATTTCGAATACTACTTGCAATGAATTTAGATTTCCATTTGCAAACATAAAACCTTGAAGTTAATCTTCAAAATCATTTCAGGCGCTAAACAAAATTAATATTATACAATAACGATTGATAAAAAGATCTAAGATCGTTTTCCTAAAACTCTGCAGTATTATACAAAACATGTTTGAAAAATATTTATTGGAAAATAAAAATAAAAATTAGTAGCATGACAATAAATGGTTAGTAATCATAAATCATCTTGTTGTTCCAGCTTCATCATCTAAAACATAACAGCAATCATCAACTCACTAATATCATCAAAACACTAAATCTTTCCTTTACACACATCTAAAATTTTATTAAAACTTAAAGTCACTTAATTTTAAAACCAGATCATCAAGGCTTATCCTTGGATCTTAAATCATTTTCTACCTAATTAAATTTCAAATTTGATCATCAAGGCTTATCCTTGGATCAAACAGAACAACTTTGTTCTCCACCACCCACTTAATTAGTGTCTAACGACCTCAAACGTCGATTCACTACCCAACCCTTTCTAAAGACCCAAGACTAATAGAAATTTTTAAAACAAAACTAATCATTCAAATTAGGATAAACAGTGAAGAACTTCGGTTATTCATCCTTCACTTGACCCCCCCTCTTACCAGACCCAGGATAAATCTTAGACTTAGTAAGTTTAAAATAGTATCTAACGAACTACTCGCGTTCTAATTATACCTGAACCTTGTGGATCGATTTACTATTCTCCAACCCTTGAACACAATCACTATCCCTAAGTAAGATTAAGTAAGTTAACACCTTAGCTTATACTAGTCACGAGAAAGTAAAAATCATTCTTCGGAATCGATATACTTTTCTCTCCAACCCTGAACAAATAGACCCAGGTTAAGCTAACCAAAAAATCGTAAGAACTAACAGTTTAGGAAAATAGAAATCATTTAACAACCTTTTGCATCCGTCATCCTAAACCTTATGTCATTTAAAAACCTAGGAAATAAACAAACAATCATTTTACACAATTGTGAAATAGATAACAAAAAATACGACCTTGTAATCACACCTCATACACAAACAGTTGGATACATTCGAACAAAACGACAAACACTAAAGAGAAAAATAATAACTAAACAAAGACAAATAACACGAAGAAGATTTTCAAAAAATCGAAACGCATTTTCAGAATCAGAAACCAACAGTTTAGACGAACTTTACAAACTAAAAGAATCAATAGATAAAAATTACCCACTTCACGATCAATTATATTTTTCTGACTCAGAAACAACTTCAAATTCATCACAAAGAGGAAAAAGAAGAATAAAAAAACAGTACAAACACAAACCAGTACATTTATACAATTGGAATCAACCAATTCGACACATTAATAATTACATATTAACAGTCATCGAACGGAAAAATGAGTTCAACGCACACCCCAGGTGACGAAACTCCAGATGATGATGAAATCTTTCCTTTTATAGTAGACGCAGATACTGATAGAGGACAACACATTTTTTGTCAAAATTTACTCGTAAATTTATTTGAACCCGGAATCAGTCCATGTAAAACAGAGTTCCCCGATGTAAAAATCAAAAGACAAATCATAGATCACTATCTAAAAGATATATGCAACATAACACAGCAGTATGGAATCTACTCTATAGAATTCACTTCCCCAAACCATAATAATAGAACATATACTATACAAACAGACGATCTTGATTTAGAATTTTCAAAAGTTTTTTCAGAATATATAAAAAGCATCCAATACCATAACTCACAAAGAGCAAACTCCATTTTCACCAATGAAGTTTTCGCAGTAATATATAGTTATATTTCGATATTAGAAAATGAACTCCCATTAACAAATGTCTCACCGACAGAAACATCCAAACATTTGAAAGTACGACATGAAATCACACTACTCTCTAGTTATTTAAACATCATTAAAGAAAATTTCACGAAAGACGACGTTTCACAACATACCAAACACGATTTACAAAAAATTTTGGCATGGTTCATAATAGATTATTTCACACACAATATTGATTTAATTGCACAAGCAAGAAAAAATTTTAGACCCCAAAATTCGAACGATGATACCGCTATCACAGAACAATCAGATTATGTTTGGGACCCCGAATGGTCTCATCCCGCATTTATAAGCTTTCCACAATCAATCTCAAGTCAAGCAATAGGTACAATATCTTACATAAGAGATTACGTAAGAGTAATACCATTAACAATCGATGCAACACCATTAAACTATAATACATTTTTACCCGATACACAAAATAATAGTTTAAACTCTACAGTCATACACAACGAAAACCTCAATGGAACTAGGAATCTTACTCAACAAGATATCCAGACACCATCACACTTCATAAATGAAGAAATTGTACACACAACAACTACACAACAAAGTATTTCACCAATACGCCCAAATTTAACAACACCAAGAAATACAAATCCTTCACAAACACAGGTAACCTTACAATCAACCGTTAAACCTTCGGTTGCCCCTAAATATTCACATATGGATTACCAAACATACAGACCCATGACAATACCATCAAAAACACGTAAAACATTCACTAGAAACAACTTTGCAGACCATAATTATAATTATACACATCCATCAAAAACAAATTATCAACCACAAAGGAATTTTAATCAATATACAAAACCTCGAAACTGGGATAACCCAACGGCCCAATATAATTCCAAAAATTTTCAACCAAATCCTCCACAGGATCGCAGTGAAAATTACCCATTTTTTCAACAAAATAAAAATAAAAAACAAACATCTTATCAAATGGATTATTTATCCTCAGATGATGACTTCTTACAACCAGATATATTTGCACCAAATACTCAAGAATATCGTAGACAAGGAATACAAAAAACACGTACAAATCATAGAAATTTTTCTCCACAATCAATAGATGCACAACATCAACAACCAATTCAACAACAAAATCCAATTAATATACAATCTTTTCAACCAATTCAACAACAAAATCCAATGACTGCACACTCGTATCAACCATCACAAATGCAAAATGAAATACCACTCCCATATTATCTCCAACAACATGAAATAACAAGAAACCAACTTTCAAATTTTTCTCAAATGCCAAATGCAGCAGAATCATTACAAATGACAATGAATCCATACCTTATGGGTGGATCATCGATAACATCAAATAAACCTTTAATGGTCTTCACAGGAACAGACCCTGAATACTCTGTAGAAGATTACCTAAATGCAGTAACAGCAAATTTGATTTTAAACATAGGACCTGAACCAATTAATACGCCACTACATCAAAATTGGATACATCGACGCACAGCGTTGATACAAACAACCTTAGATGGCGCAGCCCAAAAATGGTTTTCAGTACTACCTCTAGAAATAAAATCAAACTGGAAAAGATTTACACAAGAATTTTCAAAAATGTTTGACTCCGAAAGAAACAAACAACAACAAAGAGTTTTATGTAATGAAATTCGTAGATTACCAAACGAAACCATCAAGCAAATAGCAGTACGAATCGAAACACTAGTTCGAAAAGCATATTCACTAAATACACATGACTATAAAAACACAAAGATGACAGAAATCTTAATGATGACCTTAACACCACAATTAAGGAAAATAGCAATAAAAAAGAGAGCATCCCATCCTTCTTCAATTCGAGAACCCGATTTAGATTTTCGAAAACTAGTAGACAAATTAGAACAAGCAGAAATCACGATGAAACTAGAAGAAACGGAAAATCTGAAATTACAATACGTTAACAAAATTGAAACGACTTCCACTAATATTAATAATATACAGGAATCAGAAACAGACCTCGTTGAAAAAATCACTGAAATACTCAATATTTACGAAAAGAACCCGAACTTTAAAGGCAAACCATCTTTCAAAAAATGGTGTAATTATTGCCGCCGATACGGACATAGTATTTCCGAATGTAGACAAAAACAGCAAGATAGTCAAAATAAACCTCAAAAATACAAAGAACCAAATAAATCATTCTATCAATACATGAAAAAAGATCAAAATCTACCGAACAAAACAGTTCACAGCAACAACAGTTCAGGAAAACCACTCCCGAACAATACAAATTATACAAGAAATCAATCACCATATAACTCAAGTTATAGAGGAAGATCACCAGAACGAAGAAACACGTATAATCCATCACAAAATCACTACAATAGACCAAATAGTAGAAATAACTACTCCAGATCAAATTCAAATACACAACGATTTGTTTCTAGATCTAATTCCCAATCAAGAAATAACTACTATCCAAACAACCAATCACGAAATTCATCATACAATAGGAATAGAAACTACTCCTATAATAGAAATAGAAGTTATTCAAACAACCGAAACCAGAATTACCCGAATAATCAATCAAGAAATAACTCATATAATAGATCGAACTATAACAGACCAAACAATAATTACCAAAACAGATCGCGAAATAATTCACAAAATCGACACCCAAGTTATAATAATCGCTATAGAAATTATTCCCAATCACCACATAGGAATAATAATAACTATAATAATTCTAATAATCGTCACAGAAGCAGTACACCTAAACATCAAAGACAAATCAATCAAGTACAAGCTAACCCAGAAACAACATCAGACCCTCCAGGTATTGATGACACAGTAACTGATACGTTACAACTCAATCAAATAAACTGTACATCATCAGATTCAGAAAGTGATACTGAAAACACTCTTGCTATCAATATGATAAAAGTCGAAAATGACTATGAATCTGTCATATATGAACAACCCTTTCCATCACATATATATGAAAATCAATCAGAATTTCTTCAAAATAATTACACTACACCCATAAATTCCACACCAACGACGCAAGAAACAAATGAGATAAACACTACAAATCAAACCAATAAAAATACCAAAACAAAATGCTTGAATACAAACCACATTTATCAAAATATACAAAAAGAACAACCCAAAGAAAAAATTTGGACAATACCATTTCTCTTAGAAAGCCCAAGAAATAAAGAATTTCAACCACCAGACCTTGAAATAGATTTTTTAATTGATTCAGGAGCAGAATCAAACATAATAAACATTCCCACATGGAATGAAATAAAGACTTTACATCCAAAGCTAACACCTCTTGAAACCTCCAGTAAGCTAGCAACAGCACAAGGATCAACATTGATAAACTACGGAAAAATCCAATTATTTCTCCTCCCTACCAGAACAATGGAGCAAAGCAAAATTTTAAATAAGCCATTTAAACAAATATTTCATATCACTGATATTAAATATAATATCATTGGAATACCCTTTATTTCAAAGTATATACCAACAATTAACATACTAAATAGTAAAATATTAATCAAAGATAAATATACAAAAACAAAAGACACATCCTTAACATTTTTTCAAAGATTAAATAAACAACCACCATTCTTTTCAAAATTTTATCCGATATTTAACCAACAAAGAAAACACCTGAAACCACTATCAGGAAACATCTATAATTTTTCAATCAAACAAGTTCACCAATATGATAAAGAACAAAACAAACAAAAATTTTATATGTCAGATTTTGAATTCAAACCTATTCATAAATTTTTCAAAATCACAATCTCTTCAATAAAATATTTGAAAAATTCGAATTCCGATATCATTTCCTTACATGTCTATAATAATACACCTTACCAAGTAACATTACCTTTAGGACTTTTAGGATATTGTGAAACCAACGCTACAATATCACCAATACACGAAAAAGCCTATCGCGTAAATAATATACTCCAATTACTAGATATTTGCCAATCTACAATTCTTAATGAAGAATTATCTATAAATAATATAATAAGTAACGAAAACAGAAATACGGATTATTTCACAAAAACTCCATATTTCAAACCTACATTCAACATAAGTAACTACACAGCAGACCAACAGAAATTTTTAACAATGTTTAATTTCCAACATTCACAAATAACACAAGACGAATTCGAAAAATTAGCCAAACAGCTAATTAAATATTCATCAGTCTATGCAACATCAAAATTCGATGTTGGAAAAATCAGTTCATCACTACATCTCCCGTTAAAACCAGACGCAGTTTTCAAAAAACAGAGAGCAAGTAAAGTACCAATTCACTTACATGATAAAGTAAACAGATTACTCGATATTTTAGAACAGTACAATATTATATCACCAGTTAATAAAGAAGAACAACCAAAAGGCAACACATTCATCAACCCCGTTATCATTCTAGCTAAAGGAGAATCATTAAAAATCGTTCTCGACGCTAGATACCTCAATTCACTTATAGATGAATCAAAATGTAATTGGCCCATTGAACCAATACAAGTTATTTTAACAAAAATAAACGGCAAATACTTCACAACCGCCGATATGAATAGTGCATACAATCAAATGCCACTAGATGAACAATCACGACGTCTAACACAATTTGTTATCGGAAACCAACAATATGAATTCAACCGCTTATTCTATGGAATATCCATAGGACCAGCAGCATTTTCAGCTTTTATGAGCAAAATTTTTAGACCACTAATACTCAAGAAAAACGCAATCACCTATCTAGACGATGTTTTTATGCAATCACAAACAAAAGACGAAATGTTCAGTGTTTTAGAAAAATATCACCAAATACTTCAGAACGAAAATCTGAAGGCCGCCCCCGATAAATCACACTTCTTTTTGACAAGAGTTAAATTCTTAGGACATAACATAGAAAGAAAAACAATCACTCCACTGAAATCACGCATTGACGCTATTCAAAAACTTCAACCACCAACAAATAAAAAGAAAATCCAAGAATTCCTTGGAATGTTAAACTTTTTAAGTAAATATGTTTATAAAATGCAATTATATCTACGACCATTTTATAACATTCTTAGACAACAAAATAACTTTGAATGGAATACAGAACATCAAGCACGATTCGAAGAAATAAAGAAACTTTTAACTGAACAAATTTCAAATACAATTCCAGACCCTGATCAACCATTTTATGCAATGTGCGATGCTTCGAACTTTGGCATCGGCGCAGCATTATTACAATCACATAATGGTACAAACAAAATGAACCTTATATCAGCAAACTCCCGATTATTCACTCAAGCAGAGCTACGACTCTCAACCCTAATGAGAGAATGTACAGCCATAATCTATACACTTACAGAATATGAATTTCTGATACTTGGATCAAAACATCCCACAGTTTTATTCACAGACCACAAACCAATCATTTTTCTTTTCACACAAAAATCTAACCCAAACCACCGAGTTTACAGATTTCAATTAATTCTAATGAAGTTTCCAAACTTACATATAGTTTGGACTGCAGGAAAAAACCTTGCATTACCAGACACCTTAAGTCGAAATACACCACCTGAATTACTTACACGAAAAACAACAGTTGAAATACCCAAAAACATAAAATTCTACCTTGCAGAAAACGAAACATCACCTCGATTAGAATGCAAATATGCAGTAAAAACTGATATTGAACAATCACAAATAAATAACTTACAACATTTCCCACTTTATTTAGATTGTCAAAATAATCATTATGAAGTTGATCTACTTGGAACATCAACTTTCAAACCAATCCCATATTCTCAATGGATAAAAAGTAACACCCAACAAAAACGAACAAAACAACACCTACCTAAGAAAGACCATTTTCCACTAATCGAAAAAGAAGATTTAACTGATAAAATAAATTTATCAGGACCACAAACAAATGATTCAAAATACACAATAAATCAAGTTTTTGACCTTCACGACCCACTTGATACAATACCCTTATCTAAATTAGAAATCGAAAACATTTTTCTCCCCCCAACAGATTCGATTACAATTTCAACACTGAAACAATATCAAAATCTTGACCCAATAATTCGACAACTGAAATCATGGCACAAATATAAAACTAAACCTATCAAAGCAGATTCAACCATTCTAGGAAACAAAACACTCCTCCGATACTTTCGCAAATTTAACAACACAACAATTAACGAAAAAACAGACCTTTTAGAGTATAACCTAAATGAATCTACAGTTCCCTGTCTCCCTATAAGTATGATTCTTATAGCTTTTAATATTTCACATACACAAAATATTAAAGGACACTCTGGATCAGAAAAAACATATTCAAATTTTATACAAAATTTTTACTTCCCAAATGCACCGATTTGGATAAAAGTACTATGCAATGATTGTATAGTATGTCAACTGAATAAACCTTACCCAAATCAAAAACAAATAGCACAAAAACAAGATTTTAAAGGACAAAGTTTGTACTTTAATCACCGTATCTCATTTGATACTAAAGGCCCAATTTCACCCTCATCAGAAGGAAACTCCTACATTATGGTAATTGTTGACGCATTTACACATTATGTAGCACTTAACCCAGTACCACATTGTAACGCTTATTACGCTTACACAACACTCTATGAACACTGGATAGCAAAATTCGGACTACCAGAAATTTTAGTTACAGACAACGGTACAGAATTCATAAATAATGAAATTATCACACTATGTCATTTATATAACATTAAACACAAACCACGTACATCTCATGCACCTTGGACAAACGGTTTAGTCGAAGGTATGAACCGCTCACTACAAGAATATCTTAGATGTATCATCAACGGAAATGATACAAAATATACCGAATGGTCAGCAGATGTAAAATTATTTCCCTTAGCATATAATTCACAAATCACAACAACTTTAGGAATGTCACCATATGAAATGGTTTTTAACCAAAAGCCACGCAAACCAATAATGTTTACAGCAAATTCCCATAAAAACGCACAAGGTTATTGTCAACCAACTAAAGACTCAATTTGTTATAACCTACCTTTACATACACACGATGAAGATCATTTTCATCACCCACAAATTCTTAAATTAACCTCCGGTACACACACCGAATGGATTTTAAATAGAGATAAGAAACACAATGAAATTTACCAAAAAATAACGAAAAAGTTATTACAAAGACAGAACATAAATGAACAAATCAATTCACGTTTTACACCAGCTTCCGATTTAAAAATTGGAACATTTGTTTTAATACCTAATTTTAATACTCAAAAAGGAATTTCTAAAAAATTACAACCCCTCCGAAAAGGACCCTACCAAATAATTGCAAAACCCACTGATGTCACATATAAAATTACCGACTCAAACAAAAAAGAAATCGTTCAACATCGAAACAACCTATTACCTTATTACCCAAAAGAATACGCACTCCGCGAATTAACTCAATTATATTCTTTCACAGGATTAAAAATCATTCAAAATGAACCACATCTGAAAAACACAGAACAAAATGATAACCCCACCGAAAATCAAAACACAAAACCAACCGCCACCAAAAACAATACACAAAACCATAAAGAATCTCCAAAACAAAGAAAAAATAGAAAAATGACCGAACAAATAATACCCCAAGAAGAAATAGACAAATCAGAACATAGAAAAACAACAAGACTCCGAAATCAACCACGTAAAAACTACAAAATGTTCATTCCTCAATCTAAAATATTAAAGAAAGTAGAATTTAAAAAGTAATTTTAAGATTTTATACTTCACAATCTTGAAACCTCCGTAACATTTTTCATTTCATTTTTTCAAAATAACATGCTCACAAGTACGCAATAATTCTAGTTCAAAATAGACCAATAGGATTCATCCAATCCGCCACCTTCTCTAACTCAAACTAAGATCAATTAGACGAATAATCTAGAACTCCAGGCACATCTCTAACTATAACTTTACAACCTCCAGGTCAAAAATAAGCAAACCACTCCAACTTGACAGTTAAAATAAATATCACCATAATACCGTACCCCTCCCTTATCTAATAACCCAAAGATCAACAATATTTCCCCAACTCAGACCACGAATACCCCCAAAACAAATTTAATAACTTAGCCTAAAGTAACAAAATGAAGATTTTAATTAGCCTAAAGTATAAAAATCTCACCATACCCCGGATCATTTGACAAACAAAAATAAAGAAAATGACGACCTCCCAGTCACCATGAAAATTGCCCCCAACAATTTTTTACAAAACTCAACCCACTTGTCAAAAAACTAATAAATAATTCGACCACACTAGAAAATCGCCTCAAACAGCAAAAAATATTCGACCAAGAGATCATTTCTTAAATGCTTTTCTCTCAAACAGTCGCTCAAATACTTATAAATTTTAAACATTTTTTTTCAATACTTGAAGCTTTTATAATATTTCTTTTTGATCTACTTGAATCTTTTCTAATAATCTTAATCATTTTTTGTAACATTTTTTTAATTTTCTACACAATACTCGAACTATTCCTCCAACTTTCCAAAACCCTTGAATATATCCACAGGTACGATTTTAACAACTTGTCTAAATGATACGAACAATTTTCAGTAGAACTGATATTTTTTTATTGTTTGTAATTTTCATAACATTTCTATCATCCCTCATTTTGACCATATGTAAATGCATAAAGAAAGCAATCATCACATTTGCCCTAGCAACAATTTTTTTAATTATTTTTTTGGAAGAATATTATAATAAACATAAACCTTCCCACTAAAGTAACAATTCAAAAATCCATCAAAAATTGCTACCCAACAGTCACAGAATCAGTCTTCACCGACATCATCCCAAGATAACCAAACACCACCTTCAACTACTCAAAATCCTCCAACATCTACACGAATTTTTTTTCAAGACAATCCATACACTTTTGAAGAACGGCACGCTCGTTTATCTGAACCACTAGAACCAGTTCAACGACAAGCATCCCTAAGTGAACCAACATATAATCTTTACCCAACACTACCACAAGAACTAAGTAGAATACGAAACCTTAGTCAAAACCAAAACACAACAGAAATAGATAGACAAATTATACATCCTCGACGAAACAGAAATTTTCAAACTCCCCGAGTTCATTTTGATATACCTCAATCCCCATCACAAACCACTCCAGAAAACATCACTGGTATCACACCAGAAACTCCTACACTTTTTTCACAACGAAGCACTTCAAGTCTCCCCTCAGACTACTTAGGTTCAACACCAACATCTGAACAAGCACGAGAAAATCCTTTTAACCCCCCAAACCTAACATCACGACTTCCATATTGGACTACACATTCATTTACACAAGGTGAACCAAATTTAGTCAATGACCCCATAGATATTTCTACGGATACAACAACATCCTCATCACTACCAGAAACATTATCACTACCATCAACACCATCAATAAGCCAATTTTCACCACCACCTTTTAACTTAAATTTTCCAAATAATCTCGACGCCAGATATCGAGAACAATCATCAATAAATATTCCTTTAAGACTAGATTGGAATACATTCACAGCACCTCCACCATTATTTGGACAACATCAAGAAAGTAACCGCCTTCATAACTGGGCACTTAATAGATTACAATATCGCCAAGATATTCACAAAGATATCCGTGATCACAATATTCAAATACTCCAACAAAACAGTTTACAATTAAAATTTGAAATCACAGTTAAGTTAAATAACATTACCCAACATCCCTACCCATTAAATCCACCTAACATAACAGCTCAATCACTACCACCACCGTTTATAACTACTGAAGTAATATATAAATACGACAGATACACCAAAAACACAATTGGTTACATTACATTTTATAACCCATACTCAGGATTATCATACACATGTATATTCTAAAATTATTAATTTTTCTCCAACTCCTTTTTCTAGTAACCTCAAATCAAAACATAAACCCTTCCCCTCGTACAGGACCACAAGATTTATTAGTAACACATTACGATTGCGAAGAAAATGAACAAAAAACACTACACAAATACGCAATAAATCAAGTATCACAATGTGAAACAGAACCACAAGCTATAGAAACCACAGATATAATAGCAACACTCTATTCAAAAGCCCGAGCAACAACAGTTACAGGTTATAAATTCACAGCAACATTTTCCGAAAAGAAAGTACATTGTTCACAAGTCTCGAACGGAAACAAAAACCGACTTGACCATGAATCATTCTATCAAAGTAATATAGAACGTCTTTTACATCTCAATCCCGACGATTGTAAAAATGAATTACTTAGACTAAACATCACACGAAATAAGAACTCCCAAAGAAAGTTAGTAAATTTTCAAGTTTTTTCAGACTCTGTACATCAATCACAACTTGAAAGACACCAAGGACATATAAAACTAGACGAAAAATACCCGTATAACGGCGCACACGGACGATTAACCTATGACCTACATGATAAGCATTGGATACCACACATTGGTATAAATAACCCATCAAACTGCAAAGCAGACACGAAAAATAAAGGATACCAAGAAATAATGTTTTTCGATTGGAAAATACAACTCGAAAAAATACAACTCACACGAGATTTATCTGATAATACAATGATCTATCAAGGAATCCGACTACCTTGTAAAAATGATCAAGGATATTGCGACCCTACAACGAGAACACAAGCAACAATTGTTTGGTTCCCCGAAGATACATGTACAACATTTCAAGTAGCAAAAATACACGCTCGTATGATAAAATTTCACGAAAAATATTTTATACAATCAATTCCATATGAACAAGTCCATCCATCACGCAAACTAAGTTCCGATTTTAGAAACATAGATAATATAGAAAATAAATTGACACGTTTTCAAATATATCAAGAAACAGAACTTGCATGTAAATACAGGAATCCACTTCACAGAACACAATACTCTGAAATATTAGTTGAATACGAAAAAGGATTCGACATGACCACTGGAAAAGTGAAAATCGACCCATATGCCACAGGTCATCCTTTAAACGAAGGAACATCCTATATACCAGTTAATTTTGAAAAAAGCAACGGACAACCTGGTGGACATCTAAAACCTTATGACACCAGAAGCACACGCTTACAAGAATTATCACTAATGAATACTACATATTTCGGTAATATCCACTATGATATTTATTTGGATATGAAACTAGACTATACAATTAGCCGCATTTTTCAAGAAATGTCACTCTCCGAATTAGAAACACTACACCAACTATGCGAACTAGAACGAACACAAATATTACAATCACTTGCACTAGCAGTATTAAAAATACCCTACGCAGGATACTTATTATCTGGAAATAGATCAAATTTTTTAGACTACGAAGGAAACATCTTATGGTTTTATACTTGTACTAAAAAAGTATCACCACTATACGTTTTTGAAGATAAACGATGTTATAAAAGAATCCCTATCTTTTATAAGAATAAAGTACATTTCGTGGATACACTTTCACGAAGAACCTATTTCTGGGATACCGCAGTCCCATGTGGATCAGAAAACAGCCACAATGTAGTACAACTAAACCCTGATGAAAATAAATATTATCTTCTCACTCCATATCCCACATTAATGCAATCACTCAAAAAATTTTCACCAGAAAGCATTCGCGCTATTGCTCGAAACCCAAATATAGATTTACAATCAATAGGAATCTATTCAAAATCAGATATTCAACATCACATTAGAACACAACAATTCCAAGAATTATTAACACAAATGGACACTATACAAAGACAATCAATAGACCAAAATTTACGCAAACTTGCAGAAACCGCAGGATTTGCCGATATCTACACGCAAGACTATAGCGGATATTTTAAAGACATTAAAGATTATATATATCTAAACGGCGAAAAATACCGTCCCCAAGATATATCACCAATTAACATTTTTAGCTTTGTTACACTCAAAAATGAGATCCTCGATTTTCTAGGATGGCCCTACTACATCTTAGAAAAATTGACTATTTTATACGCAATGTTTAACTTTATTGGATTTCTTTTCTCACTTTTAAAAGGAATCTACAATACATGTGCTATACACACACAAGTAAACAGACAAGCAAGCGTAGCACGCATACTCTTTGCAGGATTTTTTGGAATTTTTTCCACATCTATAAACAAAATTCTTTTAGACGCACAAATAAAAGAATATAACACAAAAATAACAACACGACAAAATACATACGACGAAGAACATAACAATGTCGACACACAGCCAACGGCACCACAATTACCACCCCTACCAAATAACCATCCACTATCCCTAGTCCCACGAAATTTTCGAAATTTAGCCATCACACATAATCCAAATTTTAGACTCACCACATCGCAAAGTCCCGTCCAACATATAATAACACATCAATCACAAGATGATAATACTTATGAACAAATTATTGAACAACCCCATACCACCGCTTTTCAATCTCAAAATAATAATTTTTTTAGCCCACGATGAGCCGCCAACTTGGATCACTCCATCGATCAAATTCCCATCCAACCAACCTTCCTTCTTCTATCCCAATAATACCACTTTTTGCTTTTCCGCCACCCGATTTTCCACCTAGCAATGTAACATCAGGCATGAATTCCGACACTAACTCACAAATTTCAGTTTTATACTCCATTTCACAGCTAAATAATCCGAATATTGAAACCCCCGATGAATTTGCCGACTCAGAACCATCTCCATCCAATAATTTTCATAACCCTTCTCATTTTTCTCAACCTCCTTTTCAACCCATATTGTCAAATAACCCTGACCCAATCACTCCCACACCCTCTTATGCTTCCCAAGTTACCCCAACCTATTCCTCATACCATTCTGACCAATCATCTCCAGACACCCCCCGAATCTCCCCAGAGCTAGACAATTTTATTACCCTCCAACAACAACCCTACCACCTTAACACCCCGACCATAAACCAAATCTCCTCCACTACAAATTCATCCAATCCCCCTACACCCTCTTCAAATTATACTGAATCATTAGCACCATCATCCACATCCACTGAATCCTCACTCAACACTAATAGAGCTTACCGCACTTTTAAAAGAAAGTTCCCCAACCATCCTTTCCCAGCAAAACCCGGAACAGCCCGTGAATACATCAACCACCCCCAGCATACTAACACCAAAGAATTTTTAGCTATCACTTTACCCTCATTTCCACAATACACCTTAAACACCCCTCATGACGCTAACGAAACACGCAACTTTGTAGACGAATACGTTTTAATGCCCACTCTCTCTTGGACCTCATACTATCATTTCACTAACCCTCTTTGCTTACCTTTAACCAACACTTCCATCGATACAGACCGAAACAAAGATATGCTATATCGACTAACTACACCACTCACTGCTAGACAGTTTACTTACGTAGGATATAAAAAATCACTAAAAATACACACTGCACCTAGAGCTAATGAATATACACTAGAATACTACGATCACAACATCATCAGAGCTAACCAAGATCAATTCTTAGACGACGATCGCTTCGCTAATCCACAAATCACCGAGAAATTTTTCATCAAGACACCATATGTATTTACACTAAACATTTTCGACCGAAAGTTTGATCACATTATTTCAGAAGCACTAACAAACACACAAGCATACGAAAGTTTTAAAGAACGCTTCCAAATCTTTTCACTAACCTTTCATTTCCTTGCACCACACGAAAGAGATTTACACTGCTCACACGATATTATGTTGCGCACTAAACAAACACATACATACAGTTACTATCGTTTCATCCAAAATCACTTTGACCTCCACACACCCTCTAGACAACCACACCATCGTTTCCAATTCATCAATTCAAAATACACTTCACCGTATTTCCTAAATTTCACATATTGTATTAAAGACACTAACCTCCATGGTATTCTTCGTAATTATGACCCCATAACCCAAATGTATATTTTCTGCCCCATCACCAAGACCTTCAACGCCGAAGAATCCCGACCCTTCCTTATCCCGCACGAGTTTGTACAGCCTATAGAGATCCCAATTTTAGAATTCATCCACAACACTAAATTTAACCACAAATTATATAACTTAATCCAAAACACACCTTATGAGTTTGCAGTAGGCACTGAAGAACTAACCACTATTAAGGCACTTCAATTGCTTTGGCCACTGCTTCAAACTAAAAATATCATCCGCATCTTAGCTAAACTACTAACAACTTCAGAACTAATTCACGATATCTTCCCCCACGGTTTTTTCCCCGACGACTAACAGGTAAGTATGAATTCAATGAATATTACTAACTAATTAAAATATTAAAAAACTCACCATTCTTTATTCATGTTTTCTTTAGATTTTTAGCCTTCATCCTAGATCATCTGAAAAATTCACAAAAGAAAAATAAAAAATAGCAAACTTCTTCAAAACTGTTAAAAACCCTATTAAACTTGTGCACCAACAATTAAATAAATATAATACCAATGCAGTAAATTAATTTATAAAATTTTCCCCCAAAAGCAGTAAATATTCATATGATGAAAATTTGTATCTTAAAATTCCCCCATAACTAGCAGTAAATTTCCAAATTCTATGCAGTAAATTAATAAAATGCAATTGCAGTACTAACCTTTTGATATTTTCATTCATTCGCACAGAAATTCTATCCACACTCGCACAGCTCGCCCACGAAGAATTGTTTAAAATAATGAATTTCAGTTTCAAGTTTTCACACTCAACAACTCTAACATATAATAACATGTTTCAAACTTTCCTTTAACCCGGTTGGAAAGGAATCATATACTAAACAAAACTAACCAACGCAGCTTACTAAATACCACAAATCATAGAATAACAGCATGACTAAGAAAAGGAAACCAACGGTACCCAAACCGAATTAACCCAGTTTAAAACTGGATAATTTATTCTTTTGAAGACTATTACAAAGTCTTAGAAAGAAATAATAAAAAAACACAAAAAAGTCGAAAGACAAACCCATACCACAAACAATTTGCTTTTTAGAAAAAGTACATAACCAACAAAACATAAGTAAAACCACAACAAACCCAACATAAAACGTTGTCACATAACAGGACCCCTCACAAACATCGCACGAAATTATACTCCCACACCTGGCCTAACCCACCAGGAAAGGACGTCCTGAGCATGCTCTATAGCCGGCCTAACCCACCGCGCTACATCCACGCTTTGTGACCACACCTTTATTTTTAATAAGAGCTACTCAAGGGTGAGTAACTCTTCAAAATAACCAAACTAAAACAAAAAGCTTTTGTGAAAACAACTAACTAAAATCATAATTAAAAAATACTAAACTAATAAAAGTTTTATAAAATGTAAAATCACATGATGCAATATATAGATCAGAATACAACACCAAAGATGAACATCAAAAGACAAGACGACCCCACTACACTCGAGAGAGAATGACCAACTACAATCGATATGCCGCTCACAATCACAACTCAAAGGATTTAGAGTACGACTTGACTTCGCAGAAAAGGACTTCATTGAACTAGACCAATGACCACCTCGATGTTCAAGTATACGTACAGATCCGAGTAACCAGGCATCCCCTCCACGCACAATCTCCACGCCATTACCAAGCTAGATCAAACACAAAAGAAGTTCTCTCCGAAGAACAGAAAAACCTGACATAGCCAACCATTCTGAAATCAGAATTGATGCTGTTGCAGAGACTCAGTCGTTGTCACAAGAAGAAGCGGAAGAAAGTTATGATGTTCGCCAAATACCAACGTCCATCATCCATCCTTGAACTACAGAAGAACTGTTCTAAAAAATTCTGTAAAACCCGGATGGGTGGAACCTGATCTAAACTACATTTTATGATTGGATAAATTAAATGTTTTACCAATGTAAAGTATTTAATATTAACCAATCATGATCCATCTAACTAACAACCCACTTATTTGTAAGTGCTGAAGTTACTTGTAATTTCAGCACCAGAGAGATTTGAATTTAACTTAGAAATTAGTTGGACTCTCCCGAGCACTTCAGCAGCCGCAATAAACCAGTATACCCTAGATCTATTGAGCCTAGCAGAGACTAGTTAAACAACCTGAGACTAGATAGTATAAGAGTAAGATTAGGATCGGTATTAGACTAAGAAGTTGCACGAATCTATCCGGCCGAAAATAAGATAGCGTGACGAGCAGACGGTGTACCCTATCCGAAATTACTCTATGAGTTACACCTCGGTACTAACTCAATAGACTAAAACTGAGTTTCAGCTAAAAAAAAGGATTGTCCAGAGTCTAAATTTAACTCAATCCAGAGTCTCACTCATAAAATCGTGTTTAAAAAAAAGAAACATTTCTGTATAATTTTGTCTTTCAAATCCTTTTTGTTGCAAATATAGCCAACAAAGCTAATAGTTTTTTATTATAACTGATTAATTTTGTTTTTAAAAAGGCCATAAAAACCGATTAGTTCAAGGTTATTGCTTTGAAACGGATTATTTTAAAAACGATTTGTTTTAAAATTTATAGTAACATACCCGCATCCAAGTTTAGGTTTAATTAATCAATTTAATTGGTTTTAGGTTTAATTAATTTAGGTTTAATTAAAATTTTTCGACATATATAATTGAATATAATTACCAAACTTGGGTGATTAAATAATTTATAATAGACTACAATCAAGCTGTTTTCCAAGCAATTAAAAACTTTTATAATCCATTAGAATTAAGTATAGGTTATACAGAAAACTTATTAAAATCATTTTAATCGATTATAATTGATTAATAATCCTTCCATTTCTTGATTAATTGCTGTAATTGATAAAAATTGTTTTCAAAGAGAGAGGTTATAATCGATTACTGATAATGGATATTTTCTCAATTAGGTAAGATTGGTTCTAAAATGATAATGAATGCTTAAAACTATGCAACTAACACTATCAACATGAACATCTAACATATATAAATTTAACTACCACAGTATTCTCGGAATTCAAATCTTGCAAGAAATCCTGCAAGAAAACATATTATCTTTGCTTTTTTTTCGGTATTTCAGCAAGATTTGCTTTTTTTGCAAGAAATAAGCAGATTCTGCTCTCTTTTACTTAATATTTTGCATATTTGGT
The DNA here is from genome assembly GCF_963678635.1 of Symsagittifera roscoffensis. Classification (NCBI taxonomy): domain Eukaryota; kingdom Metazoa; phylum Xenacoelomorpha; order Acoela; family Convolutidae; genus Symsagittifera; species Symsagittifera roscoffensis. The sequence continues at coordinate 29,091,212 of NC_087067.1, read as the reverse complement.
GTTATTAGTTCCTTAAGAAGCTTCTGTTGTTCTCTAGCAGATATCTCGCATGGTGTAACTAAATAGGTTTTTTTTACCGCTAATTAACCTTGATATATATATATATAAACATTTTGCAAAAAAGTTGGAAATCGCAAATTCAAATGTTTTCGCGAAATGCATGAGTAATAATTGTCCAGTGAATTTTCTACGTGCTGGTTAAAAGAGCGCAAATCTTTGCACGAATCTTGAGAAATAAGCATTCCAAGTACTCTTGGGTGTTTATAATAGTTTATTGTCTTTCCATTCGTTTTTACCACCCTGACTACTCCTCTACCACCTCCATGCTCATTCATCCCCCTCCCGGGTTTTACGTTCATTCTCCTCCCCGGTCATATTCATGACTCTTCCTTTTTCACGTTCGCGTTCATGTCTCTTCGCGTTTACCTTCGCGAAGGGGAGCGGTGGTGAAGTGGTTACCTCTCCGCCTCTCAATCGAAAGGTCGGATGTTCGAGGCCTATAATGATCCGTGCTCGTTGCTTGAGGGTGAAGCAACAATACCCAGCCCAGAAAAATAACCAAAAAAATTGCATGTAGTTCTTGAACAGGGGCACAACAGCGGTTCGCCGTGATGAGCTGTACAGCTCTTGTGTTGGTCCTTTCCCCCGTGGATAAATGGTCTTAATCTTAATCTTGTACCTAACCACCCCCTCCCCCCGCCAGCCACACACACACATACATCGACTCACTTCCCGCGCACCTTAAAACCCCACGCTATCCCTCCAACTTAAATGTATGTGTGTGTTTGCGGGACTTGGGTTAATGCGGAGGTGGGCATTCGGGGTTGTGGGGTTTAAAAATAACAATAAAAGGGTTGTTAACTATTCCTCCCCCTTTAGACCTTGTTAACTATCCCCCCTATGCCTGCTTTATTTTGACAACCATTTCTGTATAAAATATGCATTTCAAAAGTGTCAACAAATACTTCGGTTTTCAGTTTCGCACGTTAGTATTTGTATAACTCACTATTTAAGTTACACATATATAACTCTTTTTTAAACTATTGAAAATGTGGCAGCCAAATTTGAATTTCTGAAAATCGAAATGGGGGGATAGCTAACAAAATCCCAGTAAAACGTAAGTTGAAATTGAGAAAAAGAGGAAAACCACTGCAAAGAGTAGAAGACAGCTCGTATCAAGGCGAAGCCCTGAATGTTTTGACTGCCTTTTAAGGTCTACGGAGCAGTAATAAAAAGAAAAAAGGTAAAAAAAGTAAAATGAAAAAATTGTATTTGTAAATTGTAATTATGTGTAAAAATTCCCCCATACGCCATTTAAAGTACAAGGTGACAGATTTTTTTCCTGGTAACAAATAATTATGACAAACAAGCGTCCTTCAACCAATTTAGGAGGATTGTTAGGACGGATTGAATCATGCTTACGCGTTAATAGCGAGAAATATATTGAGCGTTAATTGTCCCAAATAGGCCAAAATAGCAGTCTTTAAACCCCCATAACTTTACGAAAAAGGTGTGCGCATATACAAAACAGTCCCGTAAAAAAATCTCATAAAAAAGAGTCCGAAATATCACAAAAAGTTTCTTAAATAGTCCCATTCAAAACAGTTCAACACCATTTGTATTTTTTTTTCCTTGATCTTTTGGCGCCGACAGAACTGATTTACGCTATGAAAAATCAAACTTGAACGTAATTAAAGATCAAAGAACCGAATATAGAGCAATAAGTCAGATTATAATCAAAGAACTAATGGTTCAGTGCGTAAAACCTTAGACTCAAATTTTGTTTACCCAAAGATCGAACCAGCGGCGGTACAAAAAAATTCAATTTTTCCGAAAGAGTTGATTTTTGAGTAATTATGATAACGTGTTTATTTAGGGTACAACAAAAGGTTTAACTTAAGAACTTGTTCGAGGGAGAAAAGGATATCGACACCTTGTACGTAAATTTTGATTTGCCGGTTTCAAATCGAATCTAGCTCAGTTTTGAAAAATCAAGGACTTGAACGTAATTAAAGATCGAAGAACCAAATATACAGCAATAAGTCAGATTATAATCAAAGAGCTAATGGTTTAGTGCGCAAAGCCTTAGACTCAAATTCTGTTTACACAAAGATCGAATCCCCGGCGACACAAAAATTTCAAATTTTCCGAAAGAGTTGAATTTTGAGTAATTATGATAACGTGTATATCTAGGGTACAACAAATGATTTAACTTAAGAAATTGGGCGAGGGAGAAAAGAATATCGGCACCTTGTACGTAAATTTTATTTTGCCGGTTTCAAATTGACTCTAGCTCAATTGTGAAAAATCAAGGAAAGTAGTTGAACTTGGAAAATTTTTTTTTGGAATTGTGGAATAAATTTAAAAAACGAAAACAAAAGAAACTTCTAACTTTGAAAAAAGATCACAGGTGAAATATATTTTCCATTTTAAGGCTTGGACAAAAATACCTGGCTCTTTTCACGTCACCCCCACCCCCCCCCCCCCCTCACAACGTTTGACTTTTTTGGAAGAATTATTTTAACGTTGATATAATGTATTGAAGTTTGGCTTAGTGAACAAACTAACATTTGTGAACAAAATTGTTTTTCAGACCTTACATCGTAACATCACAAATTCAGCCATAATAGCGAGTCAGACAAATATAAAATGTGGGGGGGGGGGGGTGAGTGGAAAAGAGCCCGGTACTTTTCCAGTTTCCCCCCTTTCAAATTCAACTTTGAAAAGCTTATTTAACCTTGTCATAATGCAATGAAATTTGGCGCGGTGGACAAATCAACAACTGTGAACAGATTTGTTCTTCATACTTTACAGCGTAACATCAGGCATTTAGCCGTAATAACACGTAAAACAAACTTAAAACTCGGTATTTTGAAAGGGGGGGAAACTGGAAAAGAGCAAAGAGCCCAATACCTTTTGAATAATTTTTTAAATGAAATACCGTCAAAAATTGCTGGTTAAAAAGTCGAAACAAAACATATTCATAAGAAAAAATTCAGTAAAAGTGAAATGAAAGTAAATAAATATCAATTTAGCGAATGCATGGTGCAAATTTGGATTAAAATGAAACTAAGTTGAAAGACTCGGGTTTAAACCCTTTGCTATCAATTTTATTGGTTGGAATATCGATTCGTATATCATGACAACAAAACGATTATATCAGTTTTTCGGACTGAGCAAACGTTTTGAGCCGCAATGGATTACTGACAAATGCGGGCAGCATCTTGCAGACAGTGGACATCCCGCATCCAGTTTTAAGCGTTAATAATCGATTATATTACGATTTTAGTACCATTCTTACTAAATTTGAGAAGCAATCAATTTTAATCAATTTAAGCTTTTTAACCACCAAAACATCAGCAAATTGATTTAGTTTCATGATCCATTCGGAAAATTTATTTTTCATTTACCGCGGGAATCTTTCCACTAGTATGAAAGGATCTCTATGAAACTTTTGTACCGAGGAAAAACTTGGTGCTCAGATGAACCAAAGTGTTCAAGAAATTTCTCTTTTAGAGATTTTCTTATTGACACAAAAATAATAACACATAAGAATTAAATCGAATATAGTTTTGAGTTGACAAAATTTTGGCAAAATAAGAGATTATAATCATTTACAATCGATTCTAAGTGTTTTTTGTAAGAACAATAATCAATTATAATCGATTATAAGAGATTATAATCTCTTGGAAAATATCACGATTTTAATCAATTATAAATCCTTTAAACATCTAATTTTGGTAATTATAATCAATTATAATTGTCAAAAAATCATCATAATAATCCGTTATAATCGATTATTTACGCCTCAACTTGGATGCGGGATTGCACAAACAAAAGGTTGAGCCAGCTCTTGATAAACGATTATTACTAGTAAACGAGTAATAAACTATGTTTTTACGTAGACACTTAAACAACACCAAACCTAGGGGAAAACCAAGGCAAACTCGAGCTAAATTGGGAAATTAATAATAGGATGAATATTGAACTAGTGCATGCGCTGGAGATAAAAATGAGACGCTGTACCCTTTCGACTGGAAGGCGAAAAAGGAAACCGTTGGTGGACTATCAATGTCCTCGGCGATTAAATAAAAGGTTGAAAGTCGAAGCTTCCTGTAGTCGGTAGTAGAATTGTTTTTCGTTATGATAGAAATATGATAGATAACATCCGAAAAAAAAAATAAAAGAGTGAAGGGCGGTTGTATTTGTGTTTTGTACAACTTATGAGGATTGAGGGTTGATGACTCGTGGAAATGCGACATTAAGTAGATCTTCACCCAGGCCGAGGTTTTGCTTTTTTGACCAATTATTATTATTTTGAGGCTGGCGCGACCAAAACTACGTGCTACCAGACTGTCGTATATCCAAAAACTGGTTTTTCAGGGCTTTGAAGACTGAGGAGATGTGTAGCGACCGACTCGACCAAAAAATAACAGCGACCGGCGCGAACGGCACGACTGTTGCCTTTTTTCTACCAACTTTAAAAATTGCGTAATTTATGCAATTCATTGTTTACATATAAACAACACGTTTCAAAATTACATAAAACCTTGACCGCAAAAGTATCATTTTTTAAAAACTTTTTTCGTATTTTTATTTTCTGAAACTAGAAACTTACTGATTGTGATATCAAGTCCTCAAAAACTAGTTTCTCGAATTTCACTTTCCCGGCTCAGAATGCGTACGTATGTCGCGGTTTTTGTCAAATCCATAACGGGCATGTTGTGACCATAACATTTCAAAAAAGGTTGGTCGCAACTTTGGGTTGCCGACAATATTTGCGCAACTTTTTGCAACACAAAAAGCGCATGCTACACTTTTTTGCGCGACTTCGCACGAGAAATTTTGCGCGACTTCGCACGAGTCAAAATAGCTAATGTGGTAACTTTGATCAACCAAAAAACTTTGCGAAATTTTGCTCGATTGATAGGATTTTGCACGACATTGCGCGACTCACAATTCATATTTTGCAATTTGTGCAACCAAAAACAACTCGTCGAAACTTGGAGGGGCATACAATGTTCTCTTCGACTGCACGCGACAAAATTGTGTTTTTTCAAGTCAGTCAAGCTGTCTTTTTTCGTCGAATGATGGAATGCTTTGCGCCTTTGTTCGACTTGTTCGACTTGACTGAAGAGTGTTCGACTCTGTTCAACAGTGAATGTTTTACCAGAAACGGTTGGACCTTGGTTGTTTTAGCCCATTACGAGACCAAACTCTGCACTGGATTTGCGCACAGTTTTGGGTCTGCATGTTCCTGAATTCCTGAACTCCTAAAACATTTTACAAAACTTAAGTGGACCCTTACAAAATTTCCCTGGACTCCGCGTACAACCACCTGTAACGTAAATATTGCCTGTAAATTTGTTATGTCTCGGATTGCCCAACGAGGGAATATTGCTAGTGTCTTACAATTTGCGGATTCCACTTACAATTTGCGGAATCTGCCTACAATTTGCGGATTCCGCATACAAATTGCGGAATCTGCTTACAATTTGCAAATTCCGCATACATTTTGCGGATCACTCGTACAGTTGCGGGTTCCTAAATTAACTAAAAACATATACTTATTTGTTTGTGAATTCCACTGTTCCGGATTCCGATTATTTTTTTGCGGATTCCAGAAATTTTGTTGCGGATTCCTCAAAGTTGCCTGTTTTTGGAGTCATTTTGATTTTTAGCTATTTGTTCGTGGAATTCAAAACAGCAAAAAGACAAAAAAAATAGCAGAGTTGCGGATTCCGCAAAAATTCAGTTTTTGATCCTGTTGCGGAATCCACTTACAATTCACACAATGCAAAGTTTGACATCGTAATAAACTAAATTGCTCAATTTTTTAAAAAACTTTATCGGATTTTGTTTGATATTGGTATGCTTACTAAAATTACCGTCCGCGTAAAGTTCGCGGCTGTATTTTCAGGTCGTGGGTACTAAAAATGGTTTTTTCAGACCGTTAGGATCTCAAATTGAAGTATTCAGATAGTTGGTACCACAAAATACCAGTTTGACCCGTCGTATTATGTGGGACCTTGAAAACCAAAAATTTATTTGTTCAGATAGCTGGCACTGAAGTGTTGGATGGGTCAAAGAAACCTCAATTTGGCATGTGTAGCTTGAGGAGAACGAAGAAAAAATATTTGTAATGACCGTGCATTCATAAATTGACCCAAGCGTGGATATTTGCACCTAGAACACGACCAAAAACACGAAAACTTCGCAAAAACGCTCCACGAATCTTATCTCATGTTTAATTGAAGCCCAAACTTCCACTGTTGGTAGGCGAAAGTTTCAACAACAGTAAAAAAAAATTGAGGCGGACGCTACCCGTAGAGTAAGACTCTAGCAAACTCGAAAAAAAATGATTCCAATCATTTAATTTTTTACCTCTCAGGCCAAATACTGCCCTTGTATTAAGTCGGACGACTCAAACTATCAAAAAAGCAAGGAAATTCTTAATGGCCAACAAAGAAATCTAACAAAAACATAGCAGTCATATTTCATCAAATTTTGAAAACAATAACAACAAAACAATTTAAGCAATAAAAAAAACGCATTCACATAACTTGTTCTTGAGATCTTTTTTGTAAGAATTTAAGGTAAATTTCACCAAAAGTTGTCATTTAGCTCATTTTCACTTATTTTAAGCAGATTGAAATGCGTTGAAGGACAAATGCGTTTCTCGTTGTATCATTTGATCATTTTCAACACACATGTATGTTCTGGAAAATGTTTAACAGCGAAGTCAGGCGTAAATAAAATCGACCAAGACTGCTCGTATCAGGGCGAAGCGCTGAAAGTTCCGACTGCCTTTTAACGTTTATGGAGCAGTAATAACATGAACAACACAAAAAAAATTAAATGAAACAAAATAAAATGAAAAACTTTTTTCTAAAAATTGAAAATTTTTCTAAGAAAATCATCCCCCCCACTTGCCATATAAAGTATAAAACAATAGATTTCGCGGCTCTTTTTCCTTCCCCCCACCTCACTTAAACATGAATTTTATGGTCTAACGAGTGGTTTTACAAGGTAAATTATGAAGACCAAATATGTTTGTCATGGCCTAATCAATCTGTCTGTCAATTTTCATAACAATCGATTAAAAGTGAACAGTAACTTCAAGTATAAAAATTTGCAGGTGGGGGGAAAAGGAAAAAGAGCCGATTTCGCTCCTTGTAAAAAATCAATTATGGCAGATAAGCTTTTTTCAACCAATTTGGAACGATTTCTAAGACGGATTAAATCTCCGCTTACACGTTAATAGCGCGAATTATATCGCGTGTTAATTGTCCCAAATTGGTAAAAATGGCCAAAATGGCAATCTTTAAACCCTCATAACTTTACGAAAAATGATCTCAGGTAAAATATCTTTTCAAATTTAAGCTCAGGACAACAATAGCTTTCGAATGATATACGAAAATTCCGTTAAAAATGGCTAGTTAAAAAGTCGAAATTTGTCTGAAGAAAAAAAAACCCACCCCGAGCACAAATATTCCGTTACTTTCGTATCGAAAGTCGGAACAATAAATTTATTCCATTCTTCGTGTTGCTCCAACTCTTAAACTGCCATGCTAATGGTGCTGTCATCTTCTAGCCTCATCGATCTCCATTGGGTCCGTTTGCCTCTAATGCATATATTGGATGCTCTCATGTTGGCTGCTCTCAAAAAAAGTTCTGCAACGATCCCAACACATAATCTACTGAAAGGTTGTTCCATTTTGCATTGCACTTTATGCATCTGCAACTTGCTTCAAAAAGAAGGAAAAATCGGGTGCCAAGACTCCGCCCACATAACTCAAGTCTTATAAATGAATTGATTTTCAAACTTCTGTCAACATTTTGTTTTGATTCATTAATTATCTAGATTAGTTTAAGCAATGAAAGGAAACAAAACAACCAGATGAACATTATTGAGTAACACAAACAAGTTCCAAAGAAATAATTTGTTCATTTTTTTATTTTTTTCTTGTCAATTTTTGTACCGTTCAGTTTTTTATCGAATTTTTTATTTTGTTCAGTAATAAGACTGAAATTACAGAATCAGTTAGTGAAAGTAAAGTTTTGGGGTCAGAACCGAATTTTGTTGGTGAATTTTAAGGGTTTGATTTAAGTTTTTTGATTTATACGGTTCGATTTTTTTTGTTATTGTTTCCAAGCATAAATTTATTCCAGCATAGTTAGTAAGTTTTTTGTGCCGACGAAACTGATTATGTTAGTAAAAAACAATTTTGCATTGCTTATTTGTTTAAAAATCAAGATAATCAGTTTTGTCGGCACAAAAAACTAACTAACTATGCTGGAATAAATTGGAAACAATAACAAAAAATCGAACCGTATGAACCGTAATTTTTCGATTCTGGAACTATAGCCTTAGTGTCAACTCCCTACTTCCAGAATCGAAAAATTCTGGCTAAATCAAAAAAATTTTGAAATAACTTACATGTTAGCATTAAAAAAAAAGCGACAAAACGAAATTGTAAAAACAAAAAAAACTTAAAAACTCCCAGAAATTTGTGACAAAATGTTTAAAATTGTTACATTATAGTTATTACATAATTTCAGTAATATTTGTAAACTTTTGATTGGTTTAATTTTTTAAAATTTGAAATAAGGATGTGTATGACACTTTTTATGATCTTTGATCATTTTGTACAGATAGTTAAGAATTTTTAAAACCTGAAGATGCACAAAAAGGTGCAAAAACGTTTGTTTGAATATACAATTCTAACGCTTTCTCAAAAAAAAAGAAAAATGATAAGTATAGAGACTTTGTAGATGATGGATATCTTTTTCAGCCGCCAGCTTTTGAGATTCAGGGTGCGGCCGGCCCTAACACGGAAATTTTTTTGAACGCACTTTCTATGAACCTAAGCATCTGTGCTGAAGAATCCAGGGCAGGCAGCTTTTTTAAACAGAGAATCTCACTGGCTATACAGATTGCACTTGTATATTATATTTTCTCGTGTCGAGTTGCGTGTTCTCAATGAAGAAACGTAACCCGTATCGATTTTAATTGAAAGGAACATCAACACTTGTCATCTTATTTTATCATTATCACTTCCATATCTAGAAAATTCCAAGGATTTTGACTGGAATACGTGATGAAAGGACTCCTGACTGTAACCTCGGTTACTATGATACTTTTGACCTTTTGATTAAGTAAACAAAAAAAAATACAGATTGCGAATGCCGCCTGCGTACCCGGCACAAAAAATGACAAAACATTTTTCGACGAATTTTTTATTTATAATACAATACAGATAATTTGTATTTTCTTGTGTCGAGTTGCGTGTTCTTATTAAAAAAACGTAAGCCCCAATTTAGTTTTACTTTAAACATCAACCTTAATCGTCCTCTGTTTATCATTATCATTATGTGATTTTCGACCAGAATGCACGAAAATGCAGTTTCGTAATCGAATTTTTATCGATCAGAAAAAAAGAACATCTAACCGGGAAGATTGATGGTTTTAATGAATTAGCGACGTTATTTGAATGATTGGACAAATCGGGAAGGGTTAATTTTAACTGACATGCTAAATTTTTAAATTTCAATTTGGACATGAACGACACGTAACCTTCTATTATTTCGCACACACTGAAACGGCGAAAACACAACAACAATAGTCGCGGTGGAAGAAACTACGAGAAAATGACAACAGATTGAAATTGTTACCATGTAGAACCCGAGAAAAAGGAAGCAAGATGGGACGGCGTGTCTAGCCTTCCGGAAAGAAATAGGAGTGCTATTTCCCCGGATTCCAGAATCCGGAGGGGTCTAGGGCTCAGAACTCAAACTGTTTCATATAAACTTTTAGCTTCCTGGTCATGTCCTGAGTTGAATTTAATTAACATCCAGATTCATTTTCAGGGAAGGAGAAGCTAGGAGTGAGGGAAAGGGTTGATCCATCTTCGATGAAGATGATGATTTTTATCTACTGATCAAAAACAATAGTAATATAAGAAGTAGTTTTTGTTAAAAAGTAAATTTCGAACGTTTTTGCAACTATGTACATCGTCAGGTTTTACAATAAACTAATCAAAATGACGATTAAACATCAATTTACAAATGTTGTGTACAATAAATCACATACAATTTGGTTCTAAACCATCATGATAAAAGAAAGCCAATCACAGTTGACCTCTAAATAACTTTTAAGATTAAAATACTTTCAACCTCTAAAATTAATTAAACATTTTTACATTAATTTGTCTGGAAGTTTCTGAGTCATAATTTCGATTTAGACATGTACGTTTTAAATAAAAAACCAAAAATATTTTGGGACTAAATTTTCAGTGTTAACTCCCTGCTCCTAAACTCATCGCGCGTGTTCAAGACCGGTTTCTCTTTCCTGATATCTATTACCTCTAGTGTTAGCAATTTTGTTTGGTTGTTTGACCTATCTATAATTTCCCAACTAAGATCTGCGCTATTTCCCTCAAGTTGGTATTGCTGAAGATGGAGGCCTACCGGTGAGTCTGCTTTCTTATGTTCCTCAATTCTAGTGGTCAAATGTAATAGTAATATAATAAATAGTAGTAGCCCTGTTTTTAGGAGTGACCTCGTGGTCTGGGGATACTGAGACCCAGCCATGAGCTCACTATTTTTGCATATAATTAAGTTAATATGAGCGATCTGGTCGAAGCCGGAAAGCAGTAAAGTTTTGTCGACCCGATGTTAGGAAAACCACCAAAAGAACTTGCTTTGGCAGAGACGATGAAAAGCATGTAGAGCTGTGTTTAGACGCTAGCCAGGCGTTTTAGAACCTAGCTTTATTTTCCGTCGATATGTACTTCCGAGCGAATTTTACATTGCCATAGCTAGATAATTTCTAGGGTTTTGACTGGAATATGTGATGAAGTCACCCTGATTGTTTCTTCGGTTACTGTGATACGTTTGACCTTCTGATTACCTGTCAGTAAAGTATATAGGCAGGAAATCGATATATTCAACGATATATTTGAAGCTTCGTAGGTGCGAACCATGCGCTAGTTTTATCTGCGTTGGTACGGTTGTCATGGCCAATTTTTCTGCTTGTAAGTGTAAGCGGTGCATCTCATTCTCTCTGCAATCAATATAATTTTCAGTGTTATGGTTGGAAGTGTGAATAGTTATTCATCCACGCGGAAACGACGCCGCTCTGGTCAGTCAGATGCCAGCTCATCGATTATTAGTGAAGACGCTGTTGGCCTTGCTGGAAGTAGTACTCTGCCTATGGACCTTCTATCGCCCGCATCCAGTAATCTATCAGCCAAGAAAAGATCGAAAGGGGTTGCGCCTACACCCGGAAACTTGGTAAGTTGAGAAATGTCTCCAAGTTGATGCTCAACTAATTGGAATTTCGTTAGCAGAGCTTTAACTCATTTTCACTCTATAAAAACAGGCTGAAGAGAACGGTTGAACTTCTAACGTTGCTGCCGAATTCTTGGTTCACCTGCGTGATCCAGCCTCTTTGAGATAGGAACTAGATTTTTCCAGTAATCAATTATTCTTATCCAATCTGGCGGAGATTTCCGTCAACTGAAAGGCTGAAAGAAAGATCGTATTTGTTTAGATGGTTATAGACCAAACCAAAGTTGTATCTCCGCAAGTTAAGAAATAAATAGTTGCTCTTTGCGAATCTTTTTATAAGCTATATAAAATAATAATTACGTAAAAAGGTTAGAATATAATGTACCTTGAAAGTAAAAGAGATAAGTACATGAACTTTTGCGCGCACTGTCTGCATGCATCTGTGTCAGTAAACTACATCTAACTCTGATCAGTGGCTTTATTTGAGTATTTTTTAGTGATGTGAATTACATTTTGCTCATTGTCGGGTAAAAAAAAACAGGATCAATCTAAAACTTTTTCGTCAAAATTTTATCATCAGTTATCTTAAAATAAACAACAATCGTAAACGATGCACAAAAACTATAAAAATTCTTCATTCTCTGCTGTATGCCATTCTGATGAAATTAATCACTATATTTCAAATTTTTAATCAGAATTATATTCTGATTAAAACTTGGCAGTTTAATTTTCCAATAACGTCAAGAAGTGAGACGAATTAACAAAACGCTTCTTGAAGTAAGGCAGGGTTTATGAAATACGGTCAAAAACATTTAATTTTTGATTTTATAAGACTTTTGTGGTAACGTTTTTGATTTTCAAAATTTTTACCTTGCACCAGATTTATACAACTTAAATAATGACATGGAAATCACTATCAAATGCCCAAAATCTGTATACAGTACGGAGTTTTTCCTTTTCTCAGGCAATGCTAAAAAAGTTTATCAAGAAAAACAATCAGATTTGCTAGTATCGAGAAAGACGGTACCGCGACAACTCGCAGCAAAAGACAACTCGTAAGAAAAGACAACTCGCAAAGTTAAGGGAAGCGGCAAGTCGCAAAGTTCGAAAATTATTTTATACGAGATAATTGGCTCTAAATCTGGTATAAAGTCCCACCCTCTAATGGCAAGCTCGCAACCTATTGGCACAACTGCAGCGGTGAGTATAATACGAGTCTTTTATTGCGAATTGTCACACTACGGAGAAAGATTAGTGCGAAAAAAAAACTTTGGTTTAAAAACTTTTTAATTTTCGTCTATTTTCGAGCGAGTAAAGCGATCGAGTAACGTTCATTTTTTATGAAAATTAGCACTTTGGGCAAATAAAAAATCGATTCTACAAAAATAAAAACTAGTTTCAGAAGCCTCATTTAGCGCTTGTCTAGCAAATATTAAAAATTTATACTGTAAAAAAAATTCGCTTTCTTTTGTTTATTTTTTTGAAGACAAATGTAGCCGTATATGTATAGTTCCCTTAATTTCTACGCTTTCATATAGCTCAAACATCACACGAAGCACAAGAAAAGACACTACTTGAGGAAAAACGAAAAAAAATTCTGAGAAGTGTTCGGATTATTTGGTGCTAATTGCACATCCGTCATTCCAATTTATTGCTTGCAGTTTTTGGCATTGGGTTTTGATTCATTTTCGTCATTTGGCTGTATGCTGCTTTAGCTGGTTTGATTTTGTTTAACTCTAGATATTCATGGATGTCTTCTACATAGCTGCTTTGTTTTTCATTTCATTTAAGAGTAGGAGAAATAGTCGTTCATTTTATTTGCAGTTTTCAATATATCTCGCAATGTTTTTGAGATGCTTAATTTATACATAATTTAGCTTTATGCTTTCGAATTTATTACTTGCAAAATTAGCGTGGATGCCTTCAGTTTATTATAGTCCAACTTATAATATGCCAAATTGTGTCTATTTGTATTTGTTGCCACTTCTGCTGCGGGCAGGGCGTGAGACTCCAATTCTCGAGGTGACAGATTCCAATCCGATACAAAGCAAAGTTTTATTAATTCGAGGCTTATTTCTATTTTTTCTTTTTTACCCTTGCGATAAGCAAGGGTATTGCTATAGGCTACTAGACTTTTTTTTCACGTTGTAATTATCTTCAAAGGTTTTAATTTCAGGCTGTAATCATCTTTGCAAGTTTCGGATTGTAATTATTTTTTCAAATAAAACTGGTATGCTTTTAATTGGTTAACGTTTTCAGTTTGTGCTATATCGACTTAGTCATTTTATTTTGCGTACTTTTGAGCTCAAAGAATATCCGTTTGAGATTATGTGTTTCAGTTTGGATGGGTCGTAAGAACTTTAAAACTTTACGAATTTTTTTTGACAAGTTTTGTTTTCGGCTCAACAGGTTTTGATCCACAGTTTGTCGCCTTTGTTGCTGCTCGGCAATTGATGTCCTTTTTAGAGGCTGTTTTTGGACTTCATTTGATACAAATATATGAAGTTTTTGTAACTGTAATTTGTCAACTTTTGTCAAGTGATTTTTTCAAGTTATTTTTCCAACATAATTTTTTAGAAATGTTTTTTGACTTCTGTCTTTTTTTCATTCACTGTTTTGTTGAGCAATGTGTTTGTTTGCATCGCAAGTGTTACGAAGTTTCGCCTCTATGTTCACTTATAAAGCTGCTTTCTTGTCGTGTTCTCGCAATTGTTTGCGAAGCGCAGCTTCTCTTTATAAATGTTGGCTTATCTGTCGCTTTGTAACTTTTGTTTTCAATGTTAACCCATGACAATGATCTTCCTTAGATCGTTCTCCTGCAAATGAATTTAATTCGAGGGAAATCTACTGGTGATTTTGACTTTTGAGGCTTGTTTAGGTTTTTTTTCAAATGATTTTGATTTTCTCGTTTGAAAAAAAAATAAATTTCCAAATTTTTAGACTTTGCAATCTGTTTTCTTATGAATGCGCTCAAAATTAGTACTAGTTTTTCTTTTATTCAATTTCTGTTGTGCTGGCTACTAGACGCAAAACCTGTAAACTTTGTCAAAAATCGCCACTTGATGATCTTGGGGTTTAAAAAAACGAATATGTGGTTTTTCTATAATTTTCACAAGGAAAATTTTGTCGTCAGAGTTTTTAAGAAGAACCCGAGTTCCATAGAAGGACTGATCAAGTTCTGAAAACTGTTCTTTAGAGTTGCCTTTGTTTTAACAAGTTGAGACGGAATTTGAAAAAAATTATATCGCAAGTTTTGCTAAGCTCCGCTTCCCCTCGTAATAATATTTAAAAAAAACTTTCATGTGAAGTTTATACCTACATTTTTTTCAGCAAAGCTTGGTTCTGAACATTTTCGAGAATGTCCGAACGTTGACTAATGAAAATGGAAAACTACTATGCGAGTCACTGATGCGAATGCCAACCAGAAGGTAAGTAACATCTGTTTGATTTGCTTGTGTTTCAAAGATTATAGTTTTTTTAAATTTAATTACCAGAACCAATTAACTATCTTACAGAAATTTATTTAACGCAAGCGAATTAGTTCTAAGAGAATGATCATTCAGGTCCAATCCAGAGTATTACGAGGTAGTGAAAGAACCAATAGACTTGAGCACCATTCAGAAAAATGTAAAGAGTGCAAAGTATTCTACAATGGAGCAGTTTGTCAATGATATGAACCTCATGGTTGAAAACGAGAAACTCTACCACAGGGTTAGTATTCTTCGATTGATAACTTTGAGTATTGAAATAATTGGATGGGCTGCTTTAAAATTTGATTTATTGTTTGGCGTTCCTATTCTAAAAAAAAGTTTTTCCACATCCGGAAAACGTTTAACCAAAAAAATTTTAACCAAAAAATATACTTTACGTCTTGTCCAATTTTGGTCGGCCCCAATACGTTTATTGTGTCATCTAATTATATTTTCAGAGGTCGAGTCAGGAGCATAAAGATGCCTGCGAGTTCTGGAACATGTTTTTATCTGTGAAACACGAGGCTGAAACAATAGAATCTGTCACAAGGGCAAGCGAGGTAAGCTCGTAGCGAACATTTGAGCGAATACTTTAACTGATATACATGGATAAGATTTTACCGCAGTTAATGTCCTTTAGCTTGAATACTTAAAATCATTATCGGCAAGTTCATCATCTATTCTTTATCTATCGTTGGTTTTTACTATGAAAATTCCGAGTAATTTTTCGTCATATTGAAAAGGTGAATATGCACTCAAGTTAATCCAAATGCGTTTATTCATTGTTAACAATTGACAGCTGTTTTACTGTGCAGGTTGACCCTCCGAAAATTCAAACCACCAGTCAAGACGTGACTCCTAAAGCGAGTCCAAGTATCTCCAAACAGCAGGTAGCAGCTGCTGCGTCCATGTCTGGATCAGGAGTGCCTGTCGGTCAAGTGAGCCAAAATCTGTCGAAAGAGGAGCTAAAAATCATAATAGCAAATGTGATGTTCAATTTGCTAAGTGTGCACGAAGACGATAGATACATAGCAGAAATCTTCAAGAGAGTTCCAAGTGCGCAGAGCTACCCTATCTATTATGACGTCATCAAGAACCCAATAGACTTTTGGATGATTTTCAAGAAACTTAAGGTTAGAACGAGGAAATTTCAATAAAAGGCGTCGAGTGTTTATGATGGTAACCTTCAAAATCAAGATGAGAAAAATTAATCATACAAGTAGTGTACATCGCTTTAAAACGAACTAAGAATTAATTCTATTGCCAAATTAAGGGGAAGATTATTGATGCTTGAATTTCGTGACCCGCTAATTTTTAGTTGGCACAAGCAAAGCTTCTGACATTGCATGAGGCTACTCTTTCAAAGTTTAACGTAGTTTTATTGCAGTTTTTATTTCGTGTTTTTGAAATACTTGAGCGATATCAGCGTAACTTAGGGACGGCCATTGTGAGATAGGAGGGTGTGCCTATAATTTGTATTGGTAGAGTGATTTATGCGAGGCGGTTGGATTTGCGGATGAAGCAATCTGTTTCAGGTAGCCCGATGATTTTCTGTGAGATATTCAGAGAAATTTTCAAATCAGCAACAGCTAACTTTTTCGTGCAACTTTTTTTTTTGGCCTGCATTTGGAAATTGAAATAACCTGACAGTTTTGGCTGCAAAATTTTTGGGTCATGCTACGATAGCTATAATACGTTGTGAAAAACGTATGACAGTTGAATATATGCGCAACTTACTAGGTATAGGTTTTTGAAACGCGGAATATTATTTTTAGCTGGAGCAGTATGATTCATTGGCTCAATTCGAGGAAGACGTGACGCTGTTGATTAACAATGCAAAGACATTCAATGAGCCAGGCTCACAGGTGTTCAAAGATGCTCTTACCATCAAGAAATTGGCATCTTCTCTCATTTACAAGTTCCAGATTGAAAAGTAAGTAACTCCTTAAATACTCTTAAATACTTATAAATTATGAGACGGATAGCTGGTTCCTGTGCAAGTAGCACAGATTGTTCCGATCATAGTCTTAAAAAATACAAAAAGTTTTTTTTCCATTTTAGTATTGTTTTTTGAGTGGGGTGATAAAAGGATCTGAACCAAGAATTAGAACTTAAGTATGTTCGACAGTCATAATAAAATAGGCAAATTGGACAACAGTTTTTGCAAAAAGAAATGACTAGAAAAAAATCAGACTAAAAATCAAATATTATACTAAAAATAAAAAATTTTAAACCTGTTTTTCTCACGACTTAAAGGGAAGCACATTAATATGGTATATCACTCAATACATTCCGATGATTTAACTTGTAAAACAAAATTTTTTGTTGTCACTAATTATCCATGCAATTTTAAAAACCTTCTAGGGGCGTCATTGTCTTGAAAGGCGGAATATTTTTTTTAGCTTGAGCAGTATGATTCATCACTGTGTACTAAGGTGTTAGCCTCTGAAATCGAGCTGATGATTTATTTAATTTTATTCAGGGCACCGACAGACGACTTACTGATGCAGAAGATAGAGGCCTTCTTCGAAGAGTATTTGACCTCTTCGGATAGTGAGTCGGCAGATGACAGCGAACTCAACACCAGCTCCGAGACACTCCCGGGTAATCAAAGATTATACTACCATTTTTCTTTTTTTGGGGTCTCATCGTTTCTGGTATCGGTCTATTCGTGTTGTCGAAAAGTTTTTCATAACGTCGTTTTCAGCCAAAAGTGATCATGAGTTTAGTTTTTGTAAATTTACTCCAAATTCGAAAAGCAGTCAAATTCATATGAAGAAAAATTAATGATAGTTTAATACGATTAATGTTCCCTGCCATCTGCATACGTAGGCGAATCAACATTTTACTAGAAAGATGTCTTCACAACAAGAAATTCTAGTTTTTTCGTTTTCTGCATGATTTTTCATAACAGTTGCCAGAATAGTGGCAGTGATATATTGTAATTTTTTCTTACTTTAACGTTGATTTGAGGGACTCATTTTTTCACTAAGGAAGACATTTGCTTAGGAAGGCGGGTAAAAGATTTTACTCATATTATTTTTTCTTCAATGTAGGTAGACAGGCAGAATACGACAGTGTGGTTGAAGACGTGGATGACGAGGAACATGGCATCGGCTGTTCTCCCTATTGGGCTCTGTGGAGCACTGTGATAGCACCTACAAACCCAACCACTGGAGTCAGGCTCTGTAAACAGTTCAAGATACTGCCCAACAAAAAGTAAGTTGAGTGATTCGAAACCATTGAGTTTACGAAACCTTTTTAGCATAATTCTTTCAAATCTATTTGCTACTGTAAGCATACAATCGCTGGATTATTGTAATGATAAAAAGCTGTAGAATGGATTAGCAAGGCGGGCATAATAGAAAAAATTTCTGTTGAACTTTCCAGTTCAGGATTTTCTAGCTGCTTCGTAGTCTGTGACATTTAAACCGATTTGTGTCGGAAAGTGATGCGAAGTTCCTCTCGGCCTTTATGTCGTATTATCTTCATTAGAAAGCTGGTGCTTACAAATCAAAGTGAAATAGCTTAACGTTAGGATGCTCTGAATACTTAATTTCGTCAAACACAGTCAGAGGACAGTCTGCTATTATGAACTGAATCGTGGAAATGATGGTTGTCTACTATCTACTAAGAAAAGCGTTATATAAGCTCCAACATGTCTGGTTTCTGAGTTCAAAAATTTTTTGAAATAGATTATTTAAGAAAAATAATTTTGATGTAGTTGTCGATCAGAAGCTCAATAGCGGCTTTCCGTAATAAGCTAAACAGAATTTATGTTAGTTGTTGTTACTCTTCGTGGATGATCCTTAATATAAATGGTCTTAATTGTGTGTTAGGGTTTACCCGGACTACTACACGGAGATCAAGCGTCCAATGACTCTGATTCGGATCAAGAGTAAGATCAAGAAGAGTCGCTACAGAGACCTCAACCACTGCTTCGATGACTTCAGACTCATGTTCAACAACTGCATGAAATACAACAGGGTCGACTCACAATTATACAGGGTGAGTCACATTCTTCATTAGCATAGCAATTTCTGAATTATTACCTGGGCTTGAAAAAGAAGATGGTAACTGTCGTAAAGTGGCTACTATCTCGGCCTCTTCCGGTCTCGAGATTGCAGGTTCGAGGAACATCATAACTTTTTGCCGGCACAACTTCAGGCATCATAACGGCAAAGACTAGGAGCGCTGAAAATTGCAAAAAAAATGAAACGTCGAAAGGAAGGTGACTTGTCTTTTGACTATAAACAATTTGTTGTAAATATGAAAAAATGGAGAAAATAAATCATTTCTAATAGTTTCTACTTTTCGGTGTTAGTGATTAAAAACACCGAAAATATTTTTATATAGATCTTGGTGATTTTTAAAGAGTCGATGAACGTAGTTTAGACTCTAATAAAGGTCGCGATGATTTTTGACTTTGATTTCTTTTGAGAAGCAGTTCATTTCCTCTAGTGTAAGGAAAACAAACTCCAGTATCGAACAGCGAAAGTGTAAAGGTCACGAAAAACTTAGTCGAATTCTAGTTTTGCAAGTGGAATTTAATTATCAGATTTTCCAGCCAAATAAAAGTTTCACCTACTGATCCTTGGGTTAATATCATCAAAAAAGTCATGCATTAAATTTTTCTAGTAATTCAGAGCTTTCATGTCATCTATTTTTTTTCGGAAAATCGAAAGGTGAAATTTTTTCAAAAAAAATTAAGGTGTGCTTGCGTTCAGTAAATCTTTTCCAACTGTGTCTGTTAACTGTTTTTGTTATTTTGTAAGTTTTGGTCTGGCTCAAAATTAATTTTTTTTGAGTTGACTTTTGATTTTGTCAATTCAGTTCATTTCCTTTTCTTAAAGGAGAGCAAACTCCAATATCGAACAGCGGATGTGTAAAAGCCACGAGAACTGTGATCAACTTCTAGTTTCGAAAGTGGAATTTAATTATCAGAATTCCCAGCAAAACGTTTTTTTACCTACTGATCCAGTTTTTTCAATTTGGGTTAATTTCATCAAAAAAGTGCTAACCAGAAATTTTTCCAGAAATTCAGAGAGCTTCAAGACCATATGTTTTTTTTGTAATCGAAAGTTGAGATTTTTTCAAAAAACAGGTCGGTATTTTTTTTCTGTTTACTTACGTTCATTGACTTTTTTCCTACTGTCTGTTGGCTTTGGTTTTAATTTTAAAATACAAAATGAGGAAATATCCTGGCATTGTTTTGTCCTTGTGTTCAATGATATGTACAGGAAAAATTTTCAGTCAATTAGTTTTTTATTCAAGGACGCGGAGTTCCTGCTTGAAGCCGTGTCACAGAGGAAAGCTGATATAGATCTCAAGGGAATCGACAACGAGGAGTTCGTATCGAACAAGAAAAAACCTGGACGAAAGCCTGGAACTAGATTAGTGCCTCTTGGTCCAGACGGGAACCCATGCCCTGAATTGAAAACAGACTTGGACCAACTGAGAAAACGACTGAGATTGTTGTATAATGTGGTGACAAAGCATACCCAACAAGATGGACGAGAGACGGCAGAGATGTTTGTGCAGTTGCCGAGTAAGGAGAAATACCCAGTGTATTACGAGTACATAAAGAACCCGATTGATTTGAAGATGATTGACAGAAAGATCAGGTGCAACGAGGTAAGTTGGTTGATTTATCTTATTTTTCAGAGGTATCTTCCGGATCTTGTTTAAAACTAGACGTGGGCGGTGAAGTGCTAGCTTTTTGACTCGGTGGTGGCGTCAAAATATTCTGAAACTCTGGGGAAAATCTTAAAAGTTGGTTGTTTAATTGAATTGTTTTCGAAAGCATTCATTTCGATGATGATTTGTACTCTCAAATCTACGACCCCACACAAGGTTCTGTAATTCTGATGCTGTACAAAAACAATCGGCGAATTTCTAGTTTTAGAATTTCAAGAAATGCAAAACCATAAAATCTGGCATTGAAGCAAATAATTGATCTGAATTAAACTCACTGCAGAAAAACTTTACGGTAAACCTAATTTTGTGTTCTTGCTGTTTTGTTCTCGTTAGACGTTATTGATGTTGAACTATCTTATAGTTAATCTGGGCAAGAAATTTAAGAGACTTTCAAATGACAGCGAAGGATTTTTTGAGCAAGGCAAACTGTAGCATCCCAAGTTTTCGGGTTTTGCGAGGAAATGGGGGGCAAAATAGTGTAAAAATAAGGCAGAATTATTGTAGAATTAGCTTTGAATATCGGAACCTAATTATGTTTTTAAAGAATTGATATATTTTGTAGTTTTTTGAATTGGTTAGAAGCGGTAAGTGAAATGTTGGTAATGTAAAACGTTAGAAATAGTACCGATGCCTTTAAAAGTGAATTTTTAATCTAAAAGGTAAATATGCTTTTAAAATTAATCCTACTTAAATTTGATCCTGTGAAATTGAATTTTAAGAAAAAGACAGTGTTATTATTTTTAGTACAATTCGGAGGAGGAGTTTATGGAAGACTTCCACCTGATGTTCTGCAACGCCAGGGAGTTCAATGAGGAGGGGTCCCAGATATACAATGATGCTAACAAGCTGGAGGAGATGCTGAAGGAGAAGCGGGCCTCATACACTCCACTAGGTTAGTGTCTACACTCAGAAGACTTGAAGGCAACAGGTTCCAGATATTATAATTTGAATTTTGTCATCTTGGTTTCTTGACTGATTTTTTTTTCGCATAGTCGAGATCGCAAGTTTTCATTTTTAATTTAATCGGTGAAAGTTAGTGACGGTGACCTATCGTTACGATTACATGAAAAATCTCATAGCGCGCCTGTTTTTTTTTACGGGGCCATGTATATTTTTCTTTTTTTTTGTTCCGGTCGAGCTCTGCGAAGTACGTAATGCGAGTATTCTGAAGATATGAAAGAAGGAGATTTTGATAATGATTGAAAAAGTTAGCACTGCTTTTTTGTTGAAAAGATAGGAGAATCTCGACGTGTTTTGATATTTGAGGTTTTGATATAATTGGTAGATGTTATTTTGAAAACTTGATCAAGCTTTGTTTAAATTAGAGATCAAAGAAGAACTTTTGTCACCAAGGCCAAAAATGAGATACTTAGCCAAAAAGCAAGACGGGAACGAAGTCATAATCAAGGCCGAGTCAAAGGCACCTTTGCTTTTCAAGAAAACAGTTCAATCTCAAGCCAGATGTAAATTTTCAGCCAAGAAGCGCATCAATTTTGGAATGGCCTCTGTACGTCCAGGTTATGGACCAGGATCTAGCTCCAACGCGGATCCGAATCACTCGTTCAGCTCTCCGAACCCGCATCAATCCATGTCGAGTTCCGATTTCATGTCTAACCGAGCACCCTTGAGCCCGATTGTGAATTCTGGTCCGAATTCGGACTGTCCGACTTTGGTGTTACCAAGTCCTTCGATGTTCAACCAGAACAGCAATGCTTCGAATTCGTCACTGGCGACACCTAATCAAAACACAGGAGTCACTCAAAGCATTCACGATATAGCAAGTCCAGCTATCGTTCAAACAAGCAATATGACTTCAAATGCAGCGTCGGCTGTTAACGCTGTTGTTGCAACAACCGTTGATAAAATAGCGTTTTCAAACCCAATGCAGCGAAAGTTGTTCACGCTTTACGAGGCAGTGAAGATGAAAAGATCGCCGCGTACGGGACGAGAACTCTACGAACCTTTTTACAGGTTGCCGACTAGAAATGACATGCCGGAGTACTACAAAATAATCACTAAGCCGATTGATATGCAGAAAATATACCAGAAAATGGCGAGCAATGGTTATGAAGATTTGAATGAGTTAGTTGATGATTTTGTGTTAATGTTCAATAATGCGTGTAGATTCAACGAACCAGGATCTAGGATTTATAAAGATGCGATATTGTTGATGAGAGTTTTGATTGAGAAGAAAAATGAGTTGACTTCGGATGGAAGTTGCACGAACGACAACTCGAAAGTACCGAATGTCTCAGAGCTGGTGAATATGATGCTGCAGCGCATCTTCCTCTTCACTGTAAATAAAGAGGTAAGTTTCTAACCAATTTATTCAGGTAGTTTATTATTCATTAGTAAAAACAAATTATGTTGATTATTAAAATGATTGTTGATTTCATAAGTAAAAACAAATTATGGCAATTTTGATTAGAATTTATGATATTGCTTGATGGATTCAATTTTGGTTTTCATGCCGTCTGAATGGTATGTTATAAAAATTAATTCAAAAAATCTCAAATTGCCTGATTGAAATTACATTTGTTGGAATAACCTAAAAATATATAATAAAATATGTTACTGTTTTTTTTCAGGACGAGGACGGACGCTGTTACAGTGACAGCCTCTACCCAATAGTTTTCAATAGAGCATCTCAAGGCCTGCCTCCCTTAAGTCTGGACATAATCTCCCGCAACTTGGACGCTCTGGTCTACAAACGTCTGGACCACTTGCAGAGCGACCTTTTTGCTCTATTGTACCATATTCGAAATATAACTGCGGTCGATTCTGAGGCGTTTGAAGATTCGTTGGAGATGCAACTGTTCTTCATGAGGAAACGAGACGAAATGACAAAGGGAGGCGAAGTGTTGTTCTCGCCGGCATTGCACGTTGGCAGTCGCCAGATTGAGAAAGAGACTGAAGAACAGAGAAGAAGTCAGCCGCGACCAGCTATGCCCCCCGATTGTAACTTCATCCAGATCAACAAAATGGTCAGTAAATTGGCAAAATAAAATTAGATTTAGATCATCAGACGCAAAATGAAAGCCACACAAGGATGAATAAAATGTTTTTCGACGCTAAGTTTGTTAAGAGTAATAAACGCAGTGAAGACTTATATAGGTCTTTGTGATTTTTTCAGGTTTTATTTTTTCATACATTAATGCATTGATGAATGCAATTCGGTATATATGCACTTTTTGAGTTCAATTGAAATTCATCTGCTGAAACTTACGTAAATAGCACTCTCCAAATACGAACCTGGACATAGCGCGAAAAAACATGAACTATTTCTAGTTTCGAAAGTGGAATTTAGTTCTTAGATTTCCAGCTGAATAAAAACTTTACCTATTCATCGATCCAGTTTTCTCAAGTTGGGTTTATGTTATCAAATAACGCCTATCATAAATTGAAAGAGCATCTATTTTTCTTTGAAATTCGAAATCATTCAACGAAGTCATTGTTTTTTTTTCTGTTTACTTGCATTCATAACTCTTTTTTAACTGTCAGTTGGCTATGTTTTTGATCTCCGGTGAAGGTTAATTTATGTCCCAGTGTCATATTTGGTTTTTGAATAAGATGAGCCTTATCTTTTTTCCTTTTTTTTCAGTCGATGAGCAATTACCAAGTTCCCGAAAACCAAGACGTCTCCGTGCCTGTAGCCGTTCCCGGAAGATATATTTTCATTACACCCACTCCAAACCGGGCATCAGTTGACACAGCTTCTGTGAAACGTCATATTCTGTACGTCAAGGAAATACAAGAAAACTATGTATCAGGCGAACTTTTCCTCTTCCCAGAACAAGTTGAGTCATTCCCAGGTCGGAAGTTTTTGGCCCGTGAGGTCCTGCACTACACGACTCCTGGTGGATACCCGTACACGGTATCGGTTTCCACGGCTTCGATAATCGGACCACAATGTCACGTGATGCACGTGAAAGATTTCATGCGTTTTTCTGTAGCAAAGCTAGATGAAAATTGTGTGTTTGTCTGTGAGAGCCAGTTTAGAGCGAATAATCCAAGTGATGCAATAAATATAATGAGTCAGCAGAA
This sequence comes from Symsagittifera roscoffensis, assembly GCF_963678635.1. Classification (NCBI taxonomy): domain Eukaryota; kingdom Metazoa; phylum Xenacoelomorpha; order Acoela; family Convolutidae; genus Symsagittifera; species Symsagittifera roscoffensis. Next base: position 29,066,709 of record NC_087067.1, on the reverse strand, counting down.
TTCGAATGAACTTCACAGGGGAATCATATGCAAGTTGAAGGTAAGCTCTAGCTTTAAGTAGCTGTAAGTTGAATCTTTCACGATACAGCTTTAATGAAGATTTATTTTTAAAAAATGGAAATTGGAAATTTCTTTAAAAATGACTGCATTATAATTTTTGCTCGTGCAGTTTTGGTAATTTTTACCTTTGCGATTAGCAAGAGTATTACAATCGGGTACTGGACTTTTTTTCCCGTAAACAACTTTGTCCACAGGATCTTCACTTCTTCTCGAGGATCTTCACTTCTACAGGATCTTCCAAATTTAAATGAAAGTTATGTCACTTAAGTAGTAATTAGTTCAAGCCCATCTCAGGTTATTATCTTATCAAAAAATGTTTTCATTTTTTTCGGGTTCGTAGTTTTTGTCTTAGTTTCTGCCCGTTCATTTTCCGTTTTTTTTAAACGCCATTTTTTTTATGGCAGGGTTTTTATTGCTTTACTTTTTTCACAAGCATAGCTTGTGTTATAGTCTGGAGTTTCTTTTTTTCCAACCTAAATCGCAAATTTTGATTCGATGCAATGGTTGCGTCAAAATGTGTTCATTTTGAAAGTGTTCTTTTTGATCCAGCTATTAAGTACAGCCAATGCTAAGGATATTAACACAGACTATTATATTACAAGTAGCACTTTAGCTTCAAGGTATCATGGATTTGTAGCGTAGAGGTAAGAAAGGAGACCAGCAGCCAAATAAGAGGGTTAGAACCTGGGCAGGGTCGGATGTTTTAATGAACTTTTTCGTATACTAGTTAAAATGCGTCCGCTCTATAAATTGAGGCATGTTAGTTGTTTTTTTTTAAAATTGACTGGTACTTCTAATGCGTCATAAATGGCTTTCGTCACTTAGCAACTTTATAGACTCATAGTTGGCAAGCGTCACTTCAGAAGTTTTTTATGGTCAAAGTTTTACTCATTCGGTTTTTCCCACTAGCTTTATCGGTCTTATTTTTGCTTGTGTATGCGAAGTGCAACTTCGCCTCTGTGTTAAAGCATGGCTTTTGTTCGAATTTAAACAGTTTTTACTATAACTGAATTTCACAAATTTGTTAATTTACTGTCTGATTTTGAGTTTTTAATTTTTTTTTTTCGTTTTTTTTTATTATTCAAGCTGTTTCAGTTTGTTATATCGACTCGGTCAATTTATTTTTTGCGTAATTTTGATGGCAATATATATCCGTTTGGGTTTATGCGTTTCAGTTGGATGGGTCATAAACACTTAATTTTTATAAAATTTTTTATGTTAACACATTTATTTTCGGCTCAACAGGTTTCGACCCAAAGTTTTCCGCCTTAGTTGCCGCTCGGTAAATGCTTTCTTCTTTTTAAGAGCTTTTTTTAAAAAAAACATGAACTTTTTGTTGCGGTAGTTTTTCAACTTTTGTCAAGTTATTTTTTCAAGTAATTCTTTCCAACATAATTTTTCATTCACTATTTTGAACTGCAATGTGTGATTTCCATCGCAAGTTTTGAAATTTACTTTAAGCGCTGCGGAGAAATCCAATTTCTGTTGCCCTCTTTCTATGAAATTGAAACTTTTCTAAAACGCATGTAGCTACTGTTCCCAGGCCTTCCCTATCAGTTTTTAGCGAAAACGAATCTTATATTTCTAAAAGGACTCATTGTGTTAACATTGTTTAGTCTTGGGGATTGGACAGCCACCCTAGCATTTCTCTGGTGAAGAGGGAGTTCAAGATCAACCGAGTGGACAGGAAGTTCCTAAAAGAGAGGATTGCTGAGGACCAATCCACCATGTCGGACACTGCACTCTACTGTCAACAGTTCTCTGTCAGCCAACATTCTTTTTTTTCTATTTTTTGCATTGCTTTATCCAAAATGCCATTCTAATTATAACTTTCATCCATTCAATTGTTTGCTAAAGTAAAAAAGGTTTAAAATTGACACGTTTGAAGCTTCAGTATATATGTTTGAAACAATAATTTCGGAATAGCCAATATAGTAATTTCGGATGTTTTGTCAAAAGGTCACTTATATCAAACTAACTGGTACTGAACAATTAAGAGCTATGACCACTACTTTTCGTTGAGCTGGAATTACATAAGTTTAAACGCCTGAGGATTTCAGGACTTGTTTGAATGCATTCATTCTCTGAAAAAAGGAGGACCAATGTTGTCAAAGTTCAACAGAAAGGTATCTCTCTCAAGCCTTTTTCAGCGTTATGTTTTCTCTCGATTGGGCGACAATATCTATCAAAAATTGTCTGTTGATCTGTTTCGTGCAATAAATGTTTGATATGATTTGAGTGTTCAAATTGAAGTATATAAAAAACGCTTTTTGAATTGATCTGACTGGTAAATTATTGCTATAGATTTCAGTTTGTCAATTTAATAAATTAGTATTTTGAGTATATTCAATCTAAAATAGATTTTTCAGGCTCTCGTATCCAATCAAGCACCGTCTGACCAACCCGATGGTGAAAAATTGACTTTCTACGAACAATGCGTTGTAAACAACAAAGTATACAGACTTGGAGACGGTATTGTTTTGCCCCTAGAATCTTTACCCGATCAAGGCAAAAATTTTAAGCCTGAAATCAAGTCTGAAAGCTGTGACTATGAGGAAATGGCGACTGATAATGAAGTGAAAGGGCAGGAGAGTTCAACTGGAGGTCAAGGGTCAAGTGGGGACATTGACCAGGAGGTGGATGAATATGTGAAATCGAAGCTGATGAATAAAGACGATGAGGGGAAGGATGAAGTTGAGACTATTAAGCCAACAAAGTCGATGCGAAGAATTGAAAAGCTGTGGAAAGACAGAGAGTGAGTTAATATCTAATGAACAAGTCTTTTAACATACAAGTCAGCAGTTTGATGCCGGCACATAGCAAAAGTTTGTTTTTTCAAGGCTTATTAGCCTTCTGTTTCCTTATTTCATTTAAAAACCTTTTTAGAACTTCTTTTTGCTGTTTTCTCGCTTTTGTTTGCTAAGTAGAGCTTTGCCTCTGTGCTTACTTTTGGGGAATAGTTAAAACTGTGTTGTTTCAGTGGTGTAGTGTGGTTCTCGGGGTCGTGGTATCTGATGCCCTGTCAAGTGGAACACGAACCCACCAGGATGTTCTACAAGAACGAACTCATAGTCGCAGAGACTAGTCCCCATAACGAGACTGCGTTAGCCGAGTTCAGCCAGCCTACTAGATTGGACCAGTCGCTGGGAACTTTCACCGTCATGATTCTGAGAGAGTATACCGTTTGTAAGTATAAACTATAAACAAGGATAGCTAGTTCATGTGCAAGTAGCTTACAATGTTCCGACGATGCAAAATTTTCAAAAAAGTTGATATAATTTTTTCTCAAAAATAACCTTTTTTCTGGGTATTTTTTTTTACAAATGATCTCAGAGAAGGTGCTTTAGCGTAAATAGGTTCAAACAGCTGTACAATTAGGCTGGGCGCGACTCTTATCATCCTAAGCGATACTTAAATAGCATTAATATAACACCACTCTCGGTACCATAAGAGTGATTTTAGCTACCTGATTTTGAATTAGAAACAGTCTTGTGGTTCACAATCATTGCATCGAACTTCTGGATGAGAACCACTCCGCATTCGAATGATCAATTTATCTGTGTGGAAAGTACAACTTCGCTTCTATTTGAAAAATATTTTCGACCATTTTAGGTCGACCGACTGAATATGCGGAAAACGACGTGTTTGTGTGTGACAACAAATACTTTCCAGATGAGAAGATCATCACTAAACTGAAAAAAGGGCTGCGAGTAAGTCGACAATTATCGAATTTTTCAGAGCTTATTATTAAGGGGGGGGGGGTTGTTGTTAAAATAATCCTACTGTTTCTCATGGAGACATTTTTGTCTTAAAAATATAACCATGGCTACAATTATTAAGTTTTCGTTGCTACTGGGATTAAAATATCATATTCGTTTGATAATATTATGAGCTTTTCATTTTCGGATCCAATAACTAAAGATTTTGCTCTAAAAGTTTTGACCAAAAGATGAAATGTCATTAAAAACGAGCCCTTATAAATCTGGAAAAAGTGTTCATCAGCTGCGCGACTGCTCGAACGATGCACTCGATTAAGAAAACTCTGAAGTTGATAAGCATAAAAATTGTGACGATTTGATTTTGTTGCAGATGCCTATAGTGTCGAAGAAACTGCACCTGGACGAGGTATACAACTTCAAGAAGCCCATCACGGTGGGCAAAGAGGCCTCTCCCTTCCTCTTCACAGGAGACATAGAAATGGACGACATAGTCATAGACCCAAGTGCGATGGATACTATGGGTGAGAATGCCTATAAAAGATAAAGTTAATTGCTGTCCGATAATTCCTTTTTTTGCGTTTTTTGAAGCGAACGTCTGAGTGACTTCTTTAGCAACTTTTGATTATGATGGAGTTATCATTTTGATAGTGAGTCACTTCAACAATTTTATTGACTTTAATGAACCTTCTAACTTCTATTTTAAATACCTTTTCATTTGACTTTGAAAATGTATGTGAACATGTTTCCATTACAAAGTGTTTAAAAACGCGAGTTTTGTATTTGTGATTTCAAAGATTGCCATTCATTTCTTGTGAGAATTCGATTCAGTTTCATAAAGAGTACCAATTTGACCAATTGTTTAGGTGTTGCCAATCAGTTCCCAAATGAAGCATCGACTGGGGGAGAAGATGATTTGACTACCACTGGTAGTGTAGGCGTGGTGGGTGGAGCAAATGGTGCAAACAACGGAGGCAGTGGGCGAAAGGGGACAAAGGTAGGAATTGCAAGTATATCGAAATGTTCTCCTAAATGAAGTTGGTGAATTGTGACGTTCGAGGAGCTTCGTAAAACTTAATTACTTACTTTATTTATATAAATCGAGAAGCTTCGTAAGACTTAATGGCCAACTTAATTTATATAAAGTGAAGTACGCTTGTCCTGACAGTTTTGGAATCACGTGACCTCTGAAAAAGTACTGCAAAATTGTAAGTATTTTACAGCTAATTTAGTCTGTTTAGCGAAAATACACCAGGAGGGTAATGTTGAAAGAGAAAGTACGTTGTTGCAGTTGATTCAGTTTTAAATTTATGACACTTGCGATGGCAAGAGTATTGCAACCGGCTACTAGACCATTTTCCCGTAAATATTTTCCTACACATGACTCACCAATCTCATAATATGTCTGTTGAGTTGAAGCAACAGACAAATTTTACCATGCTAGCATTTTAGATATCCGTCTTCTCTAAAATTTTTATGTTGGCTGTAATTTTACCAATTCGACTTTTTCAAGTTTCATTTTTTCGGCTTGATATGTTCGATGACCAAAAAATTGTTTGTGTGAGTGTGTGGGTGTTTTGAGGGGGAGTGAAGTGTGATTCAGTCATTTTTTAAGTTTTGTCTTTTTGAGTTTTTCTGGCTCAAACGGTTTCTGCTCAGGAACTTTCAGCCTTTTTTACCACTTGGTAATTTTTCTGCCGATTTTCTAGTTTTTTCGGAAGACTATTTTTTTAGAAATTTTTCTATTTTTTCGACTGTATCGCAAGTGAAGCGAAGCTCCGCTGCGCTTCTGTAATTATGCCGGCTGAAAAAAAAACGACTCAAGATTACTTGTGTTGGTTTTGTTTTATTTAGACCATACTGATGCCTAAAGATAGGAAGGCCAGTGGCTACATAGCCTTTGCTAGCATCATGAGGCCCAAGTTGAAGGAGATGAAACCAAATCTGGAGTTTGGAGAACTGAGTCGAGAAGTTGGAAGCAGAGTTAGTATGTTTTTCACCTTCGTTTGATTTTCTATTTGTTTTTTCCCACGTGTTGCGTCCTCAATTTTGGACAGCGCCCTGCAACCCTTATGGTTACGTCGTCAGTTGTCTTCTCTGAGCTGCTCATACTTTATATTACTGATTTCATGTTTTATAATGAGTAGATTAAACAAGAAATTACTTCATTTCCTAGTTTCACAGAGACGCACATGAGTTCAATACTCAAAAATTATTAATAGTTTGATTAATGTGGCCTTTCAATCGAATCTGGGTGTGCAAAAGATTTTCGTTCGAGAGTTTTTCAACCCGATTATCAAATTTTTTCTAATTGTTTGAAGCAGGCCGACAATTCACTGGCGCCGCAGTCAAATTTTCTTGGGGGAAAACCATGTCACCCCTTCAAACAGTCTTTGACGCCCCAACTTCTTCGTTTTGAACATTATGCTCCCCAAATCGGCCACTGACTTGAATTAATTTTTGTTGTTGTTCTATAGGAGACCAAGAAGCTTCAGCTCTTTCGCATAGTGAGATTTCTACGTTTGGTTGTGTTTAAAGATTCAATACCATCTTTTGATAACTTACTTTATTAAGAGTCGTTGAACGTAGTAAAAACTTTTATATAGATCGATACGATTTTTTTGCTCGGAAAAATCTGTTCACGCTGAAATTTGATTTTTGTTAGTTTGACTTCGCGGAAGGCAAACTCCACTTCACGAACAGCAAAAGTGTAACCGTCAAAAAACATAATCGACTTCTATTGACTCGCGTTTTATGACTCGTTTTCAGCTGTTTGTTGTCTGTTATATTTTTTGTAATTTAAAATTGATTCTATAACTTGCAACACCCAATTGTTGCATCTCCGTTGAATTTAACAAGGCGGCGCCAACTTGTGTGAAAAACAACCATAAGCTGATTGTTTTTCTACTATATTGATCTCAATGTCTTGCGTTGCAGTGGAACGATCTATCAGCTGAAGAAAAAGATCTCTGGCACAAGAAAGCCGAAGAGAAAGCCAGCACTCAGACGCCCAGAGCGGCCGAGCCCTGTGTTGGGTATGAGAACTCGACTCCGGTTGTGGTGTACGAGTGTTGTTGGGAGGGGTGTGACTTCATGTTCGAAGATGAGGCTGACATGTTCACGCATCTGATCAAGGATGAAACTACGCATATTAATGGAGCTACTAATGGTTAGTATTGGTGGAACGAACTCCTTGTGTTCTACTTCATGACAAAAAAGTGAATCAAGTGAAACACTTGCAATTGAGGTTTTATCTGCATATTTTTTTTAGAAATGATGTGTTCTGTTTAGAGAATGGATTCTACAAATGCCTGTGGGGTCCCTGCTACAAGGGCAGAAAAAATTCCAAGTAAGTTTCAATTTGGATCAAAGATCTCGACTGCTATTTTTTTATTCATGGTCTTTATTACACTTGCGAAGCAAAGTGTTTTTTTTTTTGGTATGAACTTTCTTTTTTCCAACCAAAGTCGCAAATAAAAATGCTACTTTTGGTGGCTTTTTTTTGGTAGTAGTGTAATGTCATATATGACATTTGGTTAGTAAAAAGTTAACACCGTTGATGCATGTTTATTTCATCAAATGAACCGAAAAAAGTTATTTGTTTCAAACAGCAGTACAATGATAAAAAGCTCGATTTCAGAAACTTTCCATCTCAATCTATCTCGCAATGTATATATAATTTGGCTTTATGATTTCCAATTTATTACATGCAAAATTGTCTTTTTTTGTATTTGATGCTATTTTTGCTGCATCGAATTGGCATTTCATTAGCATATGTAGCTGCTTTATTGATGTCAAGTTTTGGTGCGTATGCATAGGTCCCAATATGAGAAATCAGTTCTATAGGTCCCAAAAAAAGCTGTCGCATAAGTCCCAAATCTTTTCAATTGGTTAAAAGTCTAAATTGGTTAAGAGTCTCGGTTTAAGGTCGCCGGTGGGCGCCCTACGCGCGCGTTGCCGCTTCGCGGTGATAACCGGCTCTAAATTTCGTATAGAGTCCTACCCTCTGTTGGCAAGCTTGCAAGACGTTGGCGGGGCTGAGGTGGTCACTATTTTGCTGCTTGAGTTTATGCTTCTTAAACAATCAATCCATAAATTCGTTGGCTCAAGTTTCAACCAATCAGAATTCACGAAATAAGGTTTTGGAACTTATGCGACAGATTTTTTATTTTGGGAGCTATGAATATTGGAATCTATGGGAGGTCGCCCTAGTTTTTGGTGATTTTAAGCATCCGTGACCTAGGTCGCAGATCCGAATCCGAAACGTTGTGGAGTTTTTGCTAACTCGAGGCCTATTTCTACTTTTTTTATTTCACTTGATAGATCTGCTTTTTGGTCGTGTTCTCGCAAGTGTTTGCGAAGCGCAGCTTCGCCTCTGTGTTTATACCTGCTCTTGTAAGTACGCATAAATCTGTTGATCAAGTGTCAATGGATGGTATAACGTTTATCTGAAAAAAAGATTAATTTTATACTGTCCCTTGACGCTTGATCAAAAGATTTATGCGTACCTGCAAGAGCCGGTGTAAACACAGAGGCGAAGCTGCCTTCTATTCAGTTTATCTTTTGAAACCTGAACTAACTGTATCGTGGGATGTTCATTTACCTCTAAACTAACTCTATTTGAGAGTTGATCAACTTTTTTCCAACGTGACTGTTGGTTATGTTTCGATATATATTGCAGAGTATTTCCCAATGCGAACCGACTTGGTCGTCACCTTCGCGAGTGCCACTTCAAGTACGCAGCCCGCTACATCTACCCGCCTCAAATCTCCCGCCACTTCGTCAGCAAAGGCATGTTGCACCACTTCCAGCAAAACAACCCAGTACCAGCTGCTCCAGGCTCCAACGCTTCTGCAGATAACCCATCGGTTGCTGTACCCACATGGAGTCAGAGCGAGGTGGTAGGGGGAATAATTCCGACCCCACAGCCCTTCAGAAACCTGGCTTGCGACGTCAACCATACGTGGAATGTAGTTCATGTGCAAAACCCATATGCGCAGCAGGAGACTGTACAACAGTCCGCATCCAATCCAGGTAGCTAGTTGGAGTTTTGAGAAACCAAAAGCAGCCGCGTGAGTCGGATTTTTTTAAAATGACAATGGGGTTAAGCAACTTGGCCTGAGGCTTTTTATCTTTAACAAGTTTGAGGCTTTTTGTCTTTAAACCTGGAAGGTTTTGCCTGAAAATAATTTTTTTTTCTTAGATTTTCTTCAGCAATTTAACTATCTTTATTCAACAATGAAAACTGGATCGACTGTGTGGTTTAGGAAATATGCCTCCAGGAGCATCCCAACAGATTTCAACTTACAGTCAAAGTGTCAACGCAGTCTTGTATGAGGGTCCTTTCTCTCCGGGTCAGAGAGGAGCGCTGCAGAGTCAACCCTCGCAGTCTTCTGCTGCGCATGTCGATGCTGCTATGAATAATGCCATCCAACAGCATCCTGCAACTCCCGCCAGAGTTCAAGGCCAAATAGTGGCTGTTCCTCAAGGTCAACAAACAACTCCAGTCCGCCCGAATTTTAGCAAGTCAGTGCAAAATGGTAGCACGCCTAATGGAGTTGTGCAAAGTGTGCCTCCAAACATGCAGGGACAGTTCTCGAATGGAGTTCCCAATCAAGGGCAGCATATGCAACAAAGAAGTTCAGGAGTCCATGGAGATGCAAATGGACATGGGCAACAGGGTCCACAAGTGCCTCCTGTTCAACCAGCACATGTTCCGGACCATCTGATGCCTCCGACGCCACAAGTGGTTCCAAATCCATACAGACCGGGATCATTCGAAGCAAATGGTAGGCAACGTTGTTTTTGTTGGCTGTGTCATTTCGATGTTTCAGAAATTTGTTCATTATATGAGTAAAGTAGTCATAAAGTGAGTGGAAAAAGCAGTTGATAACCAATAATTTAATTGATTCGATTATTTTCTGATTGGGTTTTTAAAATATAGCTGCACTGAGTCCTAAGCATGTACCATGTACCCGTCTGACTGAATGATACCAGGAGAAGAAAAATCCTGTGTTTTATTAAAGCTTATCTGCTCAAATATCATTTTACGGAACAATGATGTCTGTGAACTAGTAGCCGATATTACGTAGTTATTTTGTTTTCAGTGTACAATCACATGTCGACTGGACCCCTCAACCCACCGCCGCCTCCAAATGTGTTCACGGCTGATGGGAAGCCTATGTTTTCGATGCCTCCTCTTAAGCGAACGCCTCTGACTCACTCGAAAGTGTACCTTGAGTAAGTATATCGTAACTGGATAATTAGTATTGTAATCATCCACTCATAGCTCCCACAATGTATATTGAGAACTGGACAGGCTTAAGGCAAAATATTGGAAGATACATGTAATTAACCGTCTGTAACGTATCTGTAACTTATTACACTTTTTTGCCTGTTTAGAGCTCTTTTTCCTCGCTTGTGCTTGCAAAGCGCAGCTCACCTCTGTTTCAAAAAAGTGTCAATCATAAATTTTGTTTGAAATTCAAAAGGTTTTAAGGCAGTATAATTTTTTCTCGGAAATTCGAAACTTTTAAAGATTAACATGTGTCTTGATGATTTTTTTGGCTTTTTTTAAATTTGTTCAGTCTTTATTTTGATTATTCGCGGTTTGAACTTTTGTTTTCTTTCTAGTTCAGTTCACTTCTTTTGTTAAAAAGAAGGCAAACTCCACTATCGAACAGCAAAAGTGTAAAAGTCACCAAGAACGTGATGGGCTTCTAATTTCGAAAATGGAAATTAACTATCAGATTTCCCAGCGAAATAAATGGTTTTACCTATTGATCTGGTTTTCTGAAATTGGTTTAACTTTATCAAAAAAGTGTCAATCAAAAAACTTTTCTACAAGCTCAAATTTTCAGCTGTTCTATAAACTCAAAGAGCTTTAAAGCCATCTATTTTTTTCAAAATTCAAAAATTGAAGGTTTTTCTACAAAACAAGACAGTTTTTTCAGTTTCCTTGCGTTCATTAGTCTTTTCCAACTGTCAGTTGGCTATGTTTTTCTAAACACCACAGACCAAAATGTGGACGAGCTTGCGCATGTTTCTAGTCAGTTTTTAATTTTGGGTTTTTCAAGGGGGCATCTGAGGGAGGCAGCGCAGCTGGTGGCAGTGCAGCGGGAGGAATTTCGAAGGTGGAATTTAATTTTCAGATTTCCCAGCGAAATTAAAAAAATATACCGATTAATCCAGTTTTCTCAAATTGGGTCAGTTTTATGGAACAGTGCCCATCACAAATTGTTCTAGAAATTCGAAGAGTTTCAAGATCATCTGTGTTTTTTTTTTTTTTGAAATTCGAAAGTTCTGTTTTTTTTTCTGTTTAATTGCGTTCATTGACTCCTTTCCAACTTTCTGTTGGCTATGTTTTTCTAATGTCTTGTTGGAGTTTAGCTAGCATTTTCGGGGCTTATAGAAAATGCATCTATGAGAATTTAGATATACTTTTAGTACACGCTCTTTATGTTTTTCTTGTGGTTGTCTGGTAATTTTAGATCATGGTAATAAGAACAACTTCATTTCTGCTCTTTTAGCTACATAAAGAATCTTCCCAACAAGCACGTGACTGATCTGAAGAAGACACTGGCTCCCGCGGAGGAGAGACCGAGTATCCCGAAGCACGCAGCCGCAGCCACCGCCTCGAACATGTTCAGAAGTGGCACTAAGATGCCCAATGTAACCAAGGCTCTGTGGGCGCTGAGAGACTACATGTTGATGGACAGTGTTTCCATTGCTAATTACAACAGACTGTGAGTTTTTTCTCAAGTTTTTAGTTCTTCCGTTAAAATGTATTAGTCAAACAAAAAGTCGGAAACAAATTAATCATAACGTCCGAAAACTGAAATCCTCTTAGGAGGACTGAGACGTTGTTGCAGTTAGTTCTTGGGGAGTTTTGATATTATGTTGAGACAACTAAATATAAATAATTTGTTTCAGCCCTTAATGTAAGATAGGTTGCAGAATAAGTGTACGTGTACGTTTGTTTTAGTCCTGATCTTGACGTCGATGTCAACGAGTTCTTTTCAAGAAGTGCGGAAGGAAATGGACGAGAACTTTCTGCACATGACTTCTGATCCCACGGACTCATTACAGATTACTATTTAGATCTCTTCTCATAAGCATGTCTTGTTAACTTTGCATATGCAACTATTTAAACTTGTTCTTTGCATTCAATAATTTTGTAGCTGTCGTTAAATTATCAAATCTTTCTAGTTGTTAAAGTGTGGTTAAACCTGAAAAAGGTTCAAGGGTTGGTGTTAAATGAATGAACTTGCTACTGTTCTTGTTGTTCTAAAGTTGCTGACTGAATTCATACCGATATCTTTCTCTTTATAGTTTTCTGAAAGATGAGTTAAGATCGAAAAAAGTGCAAGCTAGATAACACAATGCATCTCACTTCCTTTTTTTTGTATTTTTTCTTCAGATTCTTATTTACACCCGCGAGCTTTCGAGAGCGTAATGTTATAGTACGACTAATCTTTTTTTCCCAACCGAAGTCAAACATTGGTGCCACTTTTGGGGCACCTTTGCGGTATTTGGTAGCATGTGTTTTGACATTCGATAAGTAATAAGTTAACACAGTTGATGCATTTTTGCTTCATCGGATTAAACAGAAAAGCTATTTGTTTTCCTACTCAATTTATCTGGCATTTTTTTGAAATGCATATTTTAATTATAATTTGGTTCAGGGTTGGCATGTTATTTAACATTGTTATTTAACATTGAATTTAACTTACAGTGTTATTTACAATTTCTAACAGTGATGTTAGCTATTTCTTAGAAATATGAGTAATTCTTAGAAAAACACAACGCCATGCTTGTTGCGAAACGATTGTAGCGAGTCTCGAACGGATGAAAAAAAATTTCAAACCAATTGCAGTTTCATTTGACAAACTACAGAGCGAAAAATCTCACCTGACGTATGGGAAGCTTCGTGCTCAACTCGGCGTTGAGAAAGCCGGAAAGTTGGCGTTTCTGTTCAACAAACTCAACTCTTGTTGATATGTTAATTTAATTAACAATTTAACAAAAATAACATGTTTTTTTTTCGATAAATAACAGTTAGTTTGTTATTTTTGTTTTTAACTTACATTTTGCCAACCCTGATTTGGTTTCATGTTTTACAATTTATTACACGCAAAATATTTGTCTTTATATCTGGTGCCACTTTTGCTGCATAGCTTTGGCAATTTCATAGCATAGATAGCTACTTCATATATGGCTTGTGTTTACGCAAGCGAAGCGTAGTGTAGTATTAAAAAGATTTGTCTTCTAACCTTAGTCCGAATTAAAGGTGCTCATTTGGTGGCACTTTTGGTATATTTCAATGTTATCTTATTTAAGCATAAACGGTTTAAAGACATAAGTTGCTACGTGGTTATTGGCTAGTGTTAGGTCCTGTTTGAAACATAAAAATATGAAAATGTATGGGATTTGCTGTTTTCCGTTTTCAACGCTTTGGAAATTTTTTTTGCACTTTCGTCAGAAATTTCAATTTTTCTCAGAAACTACTGAACAAATGTTCAAAAGAATGGTATCAATAGAAAAACCGGGTGCTCTTCTATGTGCTTGCATATTTCGCTAGTCTCTTTTCATTTTACCTAACGGACTTCAGTACGGGGATTTTTGCCCCACTTGTTTTGAGTTTTTTTGCACAAAGTATAGTAAATTCACAAATCAGAAGGTTTCAATCAAAATAAAAAAATTATGGGATATCCCTTTCTCAAGCGGCTATTACCTAAATTCAGTAGAAAAAAAGTTATGGCCTCAAAGAAGTCCATTTTTGACATTTTGGTTAATTTCTGAAACGTAACTTTTTTCAATAACTACTCCGGCAAATCGGAGATTAAGGGTTCAACCGAAAAAGAAAATCAGTTATGCGAATATTATCTGTGCAAGCGCCTATGTAAAACGTTTTTTTAATAACTACACTGTTGATTCTGATGTTGATAGTTCAAATAAACTAAAATGTGGCTTAGATTTTCCCTGCGTAATCTGTTTTACCGTTTTTTTTTATTTAAAAAAGCTGCTATGGACTTCGGAAAAATTCTTTTTTTAAATTTTACAATATATTTATTTTCTAGAAACTTCGTCACTACTCTCAAAAACTACTACCGAAATCCGATATTAAGGACTCTAAAAAATCAGAGTGCGGAAATCTTCAATCTAGAAACCAGGACACAGAAAACAGAGGCTATTCGCATGCATTCATAGTGAAAAGTTTATGGTGTAGGAGAAGTTTTTTTAAGAAGGAGAGGTTTTTTTTATGGGTGTAAGAACGATTTTTTGGAATCCTTTTTACTTTTTGTCAAAAACTACCCGGCCAAATCTGAGATAAAGATTTCAATAGAGAGCGCGAGAAGTTGTGTTCTTTTTTAAATCAGCAGTTAATCTCCTACTTGAGCAGAGAAACACTAGTGTTTAGTGTTAAGTCCATTTTTTTAAACTTTGAAAATTACACATTTTCGTATCAATATATTATATGATTATATATATTTACACTAGCATAGGTTGTGTTATAGCTTGAACTTTCTTTTTTTTTCAACCTAAGTCGCAAATATTGTTGCGATCCAATAGTTGGGACTAAATGTGTTTATTTCGAAAGTGTTCATTTTGATCCAGCTATAAAGTACAGCCAATGCTATGGATATTAACACAGACTACTATAATAGATATAGGATTTTAACTTCAAGGTATCAAGGATTTGTAGCGCAGAGGTAGGGAAGGAGACCAGCAGCAAAAAAAAGGGTTAGAACTTGGGTATGGTCGGATGTTTTTAATGAATTTTTTGGTATACTAGTTAAAATGCGTCCGCGTCTAATGTGCCATAGTTGGCTGGCGTCACTTAGCATTTTTTTAGACTCATAATTGGCAAGCGTCAATTAAGAAATTTTGTAGAACCGAAGTTTTACTCATTCAGTTTTTTGAAGTAGCGTTGCTGGGAATATTTTGCTTGTGTATGCGAAGTGTGTAGAACAGGTAGATTCAGCACTAGCTGGGCCGCAAGTTCACTTGCAAGCGAACGTGGTGCAGATGCGAGGACGTGAGATTTCCTACTCCATAGGTCGGATATTCATATCCAGACATTTAAATCATTATTTTTTTGGTCGAATTTTCGCTGCATAACGTTGGCGGCTTGATAGAAACTGTACCTGCTTTATTGGTGGCTAGTGTTGATAAAATTATCAGTGGTCGTGGAGCAGATGTGAGAACGTGTTACTTCTAATCACAACAAAACCTTATTCAAGGTGTTTTTAAAATTGTTGCCATATTTCACTTTGTTTTGACTATTTAGAGCTCTTTTTTGCATTTTTCGCTTGTGTTTGCAAAACGCAGCTTCACCTCTGTGTAGTAAATTGTCAAGGGTCCGTGGCGCAAATGCGAGTACAGAGGAGTAAGTCTACTGAACGCGGGTCGAATCTGCCACAGAAGAATATTCATTTGTCAAGGCTCATTTTTACCTTTATCTCGCTTTATAGAGCTGGTTTTTTGTCGTTTTCCCGCTAGTGTTTTCGTTTCTATCTTAAAATATTTAAATCATTAGTCGAAAATTTGTAACAGCAGATTTAAGCGCACATTGATAATGCCACGAATTGTTGTTTCTTAAGAGTCATGAACGTAGTGTATTCTTAAATAGGTCATGGTACTTAAGAGGCGATGAACGTTGTTTAGAGGATTATATACGTCGTGATCAGTATTTTTTTTTCGAGAAAATTTTTAAGATTTAATTTCTTCAGGCTCGAATTCACTTTTCCGTGGTTTGACTTTTGGTTTTTTTAAATTCAGTTTATTTCCTTTGTTAAAAGGAAGGCAAACACCACTATCGAACAGCAAAAGTGCATAGGTCGAACAACAAAAAGCCGATCATAAAATTTTTTAGAATTCAGAGAACTTAAAAGTTATTTGTTTTTCTTAAGTGAAATTCGAAAGTTGAGATTTCAAAAAACAAGGTGGTTTTTTTCTGTTCAATTGTGTTCATTGATTTTTTTTTCGAATTGTCTGTTTGCTATGTTTTTTCTTCAGGAAAGAGTCTTAGTATTTTTCACGCTCAAATTTGATGTTTAGTTGTTCGACTTGATTTTTTAATTTACTTCATTTCCTTTAATAAAACAAAATCAAACTCCTGTATCGAACAGCAGAAATTTTAAAGTCGCGATCAACTTGATCGGCTTCTAATTTCGAAAAAAAAGTCTTTTTCTGAATTTTCAGCGTAATTAAATGTTTATGTATTGATTCAGTTTTCTCAAATTGGGTTATTTTATCCAAAGAAAACAATCTCAAATTTTTCCTGAAAATCAAAGAGCTTCAAGGCCACTTATTTTTTCAGATTTTGAAAGTTGAGTTTTTTTCGAAAAAATGTCAGTAATTTTTTCTGTTTTCTTTAGTGACTCATTTCCATCTGCCTGCTAGCTATGGTTTTTGTAACTCACTAAAAAAATGTTTGTCTGGATAAGAAGAAATTTGCGCCCTCCAAGTGAAGAAATGGCTCGAGAACAGTCACTGGCTTTATGTTTTTGAGTTGGATTTTAGTTTTTATATATCCTTGCTTAATTCATCATTGACATACTGATCCAATTTTCTCAAAAAGATATCGTTTTGAAAAATTCTTGATAATCACAATCTGTAGGCGTTCTATTTGTTCCTTGATTATCTTGATTATTGGTTCAATTGTTTTTGCACAGTATGTTCGCTTTTTTCTGACCTCTTCGATTTCTGTTGGGCCATTTCTTGCTTGGCTTTTTGGCCAATGCCGGTGGTCGCTAGTTTAAGTTGTTTGCAAGAGGGTTAAAAAACATTCAACAATCATCTTGATCTTTTTTTAACGCGATTAATTTGATACTCAATATCTCTCAGAACTGTAAAATTAACTGGTATAACAGATGTCAACTTTTTGAGAAAACATACGCTCGAAATTTTTCCTCAGTTAATATTTTTTTCATCAAAATTAAACAATTTTATAACAATTTTACATTAGATTTAGCGAAAGCAAGAGATATCAACTAGATGAGCTGAAAGTATAAAAAAGCTCGCTAGTTTAATTTGCCTGGTTTATTGAAACTTATGGCCCACAAATTTTAATGACATTTTAGACAGCTAGGAGGAATCGTAACCACGCGACTGCGTTCACAACTAAGTCAAAGTATATAATTTTCTTCATCTGGACAAAATGGAAAAAATACTTGCTAATAACTAATCTCGGATAAGGTTCATTCGTTCACAAGGTCAAGTTGTTGTTTTTCTAGTAAAAGTCTGAAGAAGTATTCTCAATCAAATTTGTTTTGCTTATAGCAATCATGTTTTTTTAAAATCCACTCTTAATCAACTACCAACCTGAAAGCATTTTATAATCTTCAATAAAAAAAAGATGCGAAAAAGAGATTATTCAAACTCATAGAAAAAATCGTTTTGTGGAATTATTTTTTAGTTGTTTTATGCTTTCGGATTCCTTGAGGTCATTAACACTTTCCACAATTGCAATTAGCTAGCGTTATCAAATCGAAAAACAGACTAATTTCGGGTTATTCACTCGATTATTACAAGCAGTGAATATTTGCGGATATACTGATGGCTATGCTGATATGCGGCTGACATGCTTATTTTAATGAACATTCAAGTTATGCGTACTAAATCTTACTGCTTCCTGATAAATATAGAACGCAAACCATTGCGCTTATAAATTTGAATATCGATATTAATTTACTGCTGATGATTTGTTGGCTTCATGGTCGTCTTGAGCTCTGACGGTTTAGTTTTCCAAGTAGTACACTTTGCATACACAACTTAAATAGTTATTGTGGATTCTATGTGGTCACAACGTGCATTTTTGTTCTTTTAATTTTTTTTGGACAAAATTGTTCGGCTGAGTTTCAGCTTATTGACTGTGGGCTTTAATTATGTCGGCCTAATTACCGCCGATATTTTTTCCCAAAATAGCCGGTAGTACTCTTGAGGTCGATAAAACTCTGGCCCCGATGTTTGAACGCCCAAAATCAACCGCACTAGGAATCATTAATAATTTTTAAGAAATTACCTTGCGATAAGCAAGGATAGGGAAAACGGGCACAAGAATTTTTTCTGTAAATAACTTTAGGCACTAATTTTGCACGTAAAAATGTTACACGTCTTTTACTGGAGATGTAAATGCAGTGGTTGCATGTCAGGAATGGGCCTTGTGTGCCTGTTATCAGTTCCTATAAACGTATTTTTTTGTATAAATTGTTCGGTATTTTTTCCTTGTTTGAGTATTGGCTTCATTTCCGTCTGCTTATATTTCCAACGAGTTTTTTTTCAATTAATCTTTGTTTTCTTGTAAATTTTTTTCGTCTGTTCAATCAGCTGTTTTTTCATATTTTTTGGTGTAAGTAATTGAGTTTATGAGTTTTCTCATTTTTTTGCCTATTTTTCTGAAGTTTTTCTGCAGCAATTGAAAATATGAATTCATTGCTTCTCAGTCGATATTGTTTCAAAAAGTAGCTAATTCAATTGAAAAACAAAAGCCAGCAAATCAGCAATTATGAAATTCACAGTTTTCGATATTTTTAACCAAAATGGCTAGACGAATTCATCGTTTGCAATTTCATGTTAAATAGCTGTTTTCTAAGTTTCGTTATGCAGTTGTTGACTTTCTTCAATTTTGGTAGTTTCAACAAAACAAAAAACTAGTGAAATAGTTTTTTCTGTTATCTTTTTGCTTCATTATTTTTTTTCAGGTAGATGTCGTCATTTGTGCGAATTTTTGCTTCCTAATTTTTTAAATTTTTTTTCTACTGAAAAAAGTCCTTTAACAGAAAAAATGGCGTTCATAAATCATATATCTACGTATAACTTTTATTTTTACCGGATGATGATTTGGAAACTAATATCTTAAAATAGGTATACTTTAACTTGAGGGTTATGTTGAAAATTATCGCCTTTTTAGAAAAGATTTGATTACTTGAAAAACTCAAATAGGATGAAGGTGGTTGAAAGATTATTTGCCATCTATTCTCAGTGAAATAGATGAGAGGCTTCGATTTGAAGCCATGCAATTTCTATGAATATGGGCAGCGTTCAAATATACAATGGACATTTAAACTTTCTGTATATATTTTAATTCATTAATCTTGATTGTGTCTGTTTCAACTACTTAACACTAGCTTCGCAAACTCTTTAACCACGAACTTGAAATTCTTGGTTTATTACTTATTTGCATCAACTTGCTAAGCATCTACCAAGATTTATATTTATTAAACTTGTACTTGATTATTTGACTAAGTTCTGCAATGAACATTTATAGGCAAAATCGATTCCTAATGGTAAAATTTACTTAACTTCTTGCACAAATTGAGAAATAAAAATGGAACGTTCCTCATCAAGCGATGATTTATTGGGAAGTCGAACGTTAGTTGCCAAGGATTATGAATATCACGAAACGTTTCGAGGTCGATTTTTTTCTACTCGGTTCCGATTGGTTTTTATGGGCTTTCTCGGTTTTTTCCTAGTTTACTCCATGCGTGTGAACATAAGCGTAGCTTTAGTTGACATGACTTTGAAAGATACTTCTGAAGACAATCAAACTATAAATGAAAACTGCCCGGACCGGGATTCGAACTCGAGTTCTAACGACGGCGTTGACGGAACTTTCGATTGGTCAACAACTGAGCAAGCTAATGTACTTGGAGCTTTTTATTACGGATATATGGTAACTCAAATACCAGCTGGTTACTTGGCTTCCAAATATGGGGCAAAGCATTTGTTTGGACTGGGAGTGTTTTTCACTGGTGTTCTAACTATTTTCACTCCTCCGGTTTCATATTTAGGAGTCAATTGGTTGATCTTTCTCCGGGTTTTGGAAGGCGTGGCAGAAGCTGCAACCTTTCCAGCGTTTAGTCATTTAGTGAGTCGATGGTCTCCTAAAAACGAACGAAGTATGATGGCCGCTTTATCAGTTTCCGGTTCGAGTTTCGGCAATATGGCCACCCAACCTATAATCGGCTATTTGTGCACTCTTGACTTATGGAACGGATGGCCTTTGGGTTTCTATTGCAACGGTTTACTGGCCATTATTTGGTACGTCGCTTGGTGTCTAACAGTATTTGACTCGCCTGATAAACATCCTAGAATCTCTGAAAGCGAAAAACAGTTCATTAAACAGAATTCACAAGTGGACGAAACCAAATCACATGTGATTCCTTGGAAAGGAATCTTCACCAGTTTGCCGTTTTATGGAATTTTGATTGCAAATTTTTGCTCGGTATTTATTAACTATGGATTGATGTCTTTCTTGCCTCAATTTTTATCAAACGTTCTTAACTTTGACATCGCTACAAACGGTTTTCTTAGCGCCCTACCTTGGTTGAGCTGCTTCTTGGGAGCTATTTTTACTTCTCAAATAACCGACTTCCTACTGAGCCGAAAATATGTGTCGACCACGTTTATTCGCAAGTTTAATCAACTAGGCAGTTCGGTTTTATCTGGTTTGTTTTTAGTTTTAGCCGGATACGCTGGCTGTGATGCAACATTGGCGGTTGTTTGCATTTCAGTTGGTTTAATGTTCTACGGTATGAATTATTGTGGTTTTTATTGCAACAACATTGACATTGCTCCTCAATTTGCGGGCGTTATTTTCGGAATCACAAATACATTGGCAACAACTAGCGGATTCTTAGCTCCGATTATGGTGAATAAAATCACAGAGGATAATATCCACAGCTCAGAGTTATGGCTCCACGCTTTTTATGCCTTCGCGGCCATCGCTTGGTTCGGAGGCTTTGCTTTTCTATTGCTGGCTTCAGGAAATCTGCAGCCATGGGCCATTACTGAAGATATGTTGAAAGTAGAAACTCTGATAAACGCCAATGATTAGATCAGTGTTAACTATTTTATCTGTTTTTCTTTTCGGTTTATAATTTAGAATCCATAATTAAAACATAGTTTCACGAAATGACATAATTTTAAAAAAATCGTTTTTCACGTTAAAGTTAATCATTTTTTAATGTGATTTTCTGTTTTCCATCTGTAGTTCAGTTTATCAATAACAAAAGCTTGGTATTTGAATCGAATCTGATTTTATTCTGCTTCAATATTATCAAACACAATTTTTTTGAGAAAAACAATTTGCTTCAGAACATTGTGCGAAGTAGTGGAAATCAGGATGAACCTTTTTTGAACTGTCATTTGAAAGAATCGGAAAATATATGGCCTGACTAGACTTTTCCTTATCAAGTTAGCCACTTCAATGAAAAAATTCCCGTGATAAAATGTGCTATTTTTACCATGACTGGAATTTTTATTTAACAAAACATGGAAACTTTCCTCAGTATCGAAAAAAAACAAGACAGAATATTTCCGTTTTTCAGCATAAATGTGAGCAGAGGATTGGTGGATGATGTGTCAAATCTGCTTTAGAAATATGTTTCACCGTAGCTATCATCGTATGATCTGAGTCTGATTTGAACCCATTCCTGCAACCCTCGAAATTGCTTCAAAATGTTTTTTTTTCATTCTTTATTTTTTTGCATGATTAAGTGATTAAGTGTGATGGGAACATTCTGTTCTTTGCACAGCAAGCAGAGTTATTGCTGTTACATTTTAAAAAATTGTTGTTTTCAATTAAGATAAGAAATTTAAACTCCAATGCCTAATTTCCAAACTTACTTTAAATTTAAGTGTAAAACTTCGAACCTTGTACGTTGTATTGTTATCTTTTGTGGGAATACCCAGTATTTTTCAGTTTTTTTGGGATTACCGAGAATACCCTAACAAATTTTTTTAGATCAAAGTTTTTCAGTTAACGCAGATGTAAAGAAAACGTTATTTACGATTTTACTAAGTTTGATTTGAACTTTATGATCACTCCATAGTCTCAAACCAATAAAAACAAATTTTAGTTTTGCTAAGTGTTTTATATGTGCAGTAAGCAACTTAATTATAGCTGAAAAAAATTTTGCATTTTTCGTGAAGATTGTTATTCTCATAATTCTCCTAACTTTGTAGATCTTCTACAGAATCATTTGACCATCTTTCAAAACTTACGAATCAGAAACACGAAGTATGCGGGGATGCCAACATACATAGACTTGAGCAAAATTAACAACAAAAATTAAAAAACACTTTTCTTCTTATGAATCTACAGCTTATTGATATAAATCAAACAGCTAGATAAACCCACAAAATTTAAAATCATTGAATTTTTCTATGCAAAATTTGCAGGTCAATTTTATGTAAAACAAACAAACTCAAATGATCATTCTAACGTTGAGTTTACTTCAAACTTTTTAAATCATATAGAGGGTCACAGATCTTTAATCAGAGAGAAAAAAGTTTTCATCGTCCAAATATTAAACTAAACGACAAAAATGAGTGCCTGGACTTGAATTACTTTTGATACCGACAATTGGACCCCATTGCTACTAAATTTTTGTATTTAACATTAGCTCAGCTTTTGAAAAGTTTGAAAAAAAAAAACATTTAAAAAATCAGTTGCTGAATTTATAGCCATGCAACCAGTAAAATGAAATCAAAATGTTGAAACTAAGAACTGGATCCCACGCTAAAACCAAATGAGCGCTAAATAAAAGAATAGTTTTGAATCAAAAGATTACGAAACAGAAAAAATTAAGCTACAGGCAAATACATAATAAATTGAAGCAGGCGATCACTAAAACAAAACGACTTTCCCATGAAAAAAAATCTTACATGAAAAAAAGACCCTTATTTAAAGCAATTGATGAACTCAAAGAGCGAAAAGACGAGGAAAACGCCTAACTTTAATGCTAATGACCTGAATTTTTTTTGGGTTAATTTAGGCAAGAATCTAGCAATAAAATCTACCGGAACTCCTAATTTCCCACATGTGAAGCCAGTTCAAGCAACCATGGTTCTGGTTGAAACTAAAGAACATCAGCAATATAATGAATTGATAGAAAAAAAATTTTGCTAGAGAAAAAATCATCAAAAGACACTGAAGGCTTAATTAATATACTAACTCAGAAAATAAATCCTTCAAAATGTAGTCTTTTCGCTCAATTAGCAACGCAACTTGATGCTTTTTGGAACAAAGTTTCCCGAAAACTCCTAGAATGTTTAAAATTTTGCCAATTTCCAAAGCAGGAAAAACAGAATGCACAAGTTACAGACTATTGTTTTTGCTACATCTGTTGTCCTAAATTATAGAAAAAAAAACACTTAACAAATAGTTTAATCATTTTCTTGACAAAAACGCGCTGTAATTTGCAAAAACCCATTTAGATAAGAAAGCAACAGTAAACAGTTGATGCCGTATCGCAGGCTTCAGCTATCCTAAGAGAAACAATGGCCTCTAAAATGGATCTGTTATTGTTTTAATTGATCTCTCAAAAACGTTCGATACGGTTGAACAGAATTGATAAAATTACGGGCTGAGGGGACCACTATTAGAATTAATGAAATCCTACTCGCCAGAACCAATTTGTGATGTTGGGAGAAAAAAGAACCTGGAACAAAATTGATTAACTGACGGTTCCGCGGGGGTTATTTCTGGGACCATTTTAACCAATTTTGTATTTTTTTGACTTACCCAATGTATGTCAGCACAGTAAGGTGACAATGTTTGCTGACTTGTATAGTCAAGTTTCTCTAGGAAGACAAAACTTGAAGATGTGTCTAATTGATTTATTTACAAAACACTTGATATTTAACAAAACTAAGTCAAAATATATGAAGTTCTTGAAAACATCCTTTGATATCGATTTATTACTAAGAGGTCATGAACCTGAAAAACAGTAAGAAATCAAATACATGGGCATAATCTGGACAAAAAAAATTTGTACTAACCGCGTTTCTTAAAAAAGAAGGCAAAACTAAACCATTAGGCATAAGGGATCTACCAATTTCAAACCTTATTACTATCAAAACATTGTTGCTGTTGTGCTAAATTTTAATGGGGGCATTGAAAAAAGAATTAAAATGCAAATTTGTTTAATATTCTCATACACTGAAGAAGGGTTTCAGAGACATCACTCGACACGCAGCAATGTCTTTTAATTTCCCACGAATGGATAAGTAATACATAAAAATAAGTTATGTTTGTACTAAACACTCGAAGACGCATTTATTATTTGTTTTTTCGAATTTATTTCTGTCTTTTGTTTCGTTCAAAAGCTTCATTCAGTCAATTTGATTTTGGCTGATGCTGATTCGGCTTAGTTGTCTGGTTTTGCGTTGTTTGGAAAGAAATTTTGGTAGCACTCTTTGTTTTAAAGATGTTTTAAGCACTTTTTTAGTTGCGGCTCAACTGGCGTTTACCAAAGTTTTTTTGGCTTAGTTGCGGCTTATCATGATTTCATAAAATTAGGTAAGCGCCGACAATTGTGTTGGGGGATCGCTTAAATCCGTTACTCAGTTGCTGCGCCTATATGCAAAAAAAATGACAAAAGGTTCAAAACAAAATCCAAAAAAACTTAACAGATAGATTCAAAAACAGAATAAACAAATATTCCGATTCCAAAGTACACCAAAACCCCAGACAGTAATCTTTCATTAAAAAGATTAGGAATTTTTTTCTCTTAGTTTTTTTTAAATTATAAGCGTTCATTCGCCAGCTGTTAGTTCTGTTTTTCTTTGAAATTGCGCGAAATGACGCTCGTGTTTGAATTTGCTGTAAAGAAAAAAATTAAACTATCAGAAGTCTGGCCTCATGATTCATACATAAATACAAACATTCGAGACAATCATACAATTGAGCTCTATCAAGAACAAAATTTGGCATAACGTCAAGTAAGCACCCTCATATAAGCAATTAAGTTGCATCAAATGCAGTGAAACAAAAACAATAGTGCTTGGAGCTCAAAAACATCACAAACACACAATTTTTGTGTTTGGCGCTAGAAATAAAGCTATTGCACTGCATTAGTACTGATACTTTAAGTAGGGATTGGAGAAAAACCAGAAAAAGGCGCTGCCAAAACTTGACTTCAAAAAGCAAGAATAGGGCTTCAATCAAAACTGAGAAATTGTCTGTCTGAAATGAGCTTCGATGCAAATATGGCCCAATCCGAAGTGGGTACCCCTATACGGCTCAAGTTTTTATGAGATTGCCAAGTGAACTGTTTTCATTTGCCAAAAAACTAACATATGGGTAAAACTTTTTAAAAAAGTAGGTTCGGAATCAGTAAAAGTATCTACCCAGAAACTTAGTAGAATAACACTCGAAAAAGCAATGAAACTCGAAAAATTGTTCCGCAAAACAAGCAAGACAAACAACTATAATTCATACGCATTTCCAAAGTAATTTCTGCAAGACACAGAATGGGTTAGGATTCAATGTTTTTATGCAATCAAAAGAACAGAATTTTTAAAAATAATAATCACTGGAAAATTTTTACTATTCGGACAGTGTAAAATATGTAAAATATCATAATCTCAAAAATATGTATTCGGACAATGTAAAATATATAAAGAAAATGATATGTACCAAGAAGAACCAAATTTGGTGACTATTTTAGATCCGTATCCCTCAAATCGGTAAAGAACGTATCTTCTGTAATAGTGGTATAGGTTTTATTTTTACAATGCCTCCGGGTGAAATTAGAATAATTACCAACTCATTGAGCTTTTCACGTAGTTGTGGAGACATTATGATAACACTATGGGTAAATAATTTGGACAACACGTTGGAGCGTCAAAAATTACAAAACATTTGGACAACGCGCGTTGATTCGACAAAGATATTTTCGAAACTATTATGATTTGAAAATTAACTATATATTCAAAAAATTGAAGAAAATTATTGAAAAATGTTCTACACATTAGTTCAACTGAAGCCTTTTCATTGCAAATGTAAGAAGCAGAATTAAAAAAAAAGTATAAGTTTTTTCAGCGTAAAATTTTTTTCAATGATAGAATGTACTTTTTTTTGTCTATATGCAATTTTTTAGACACGGACCAATGAAGCAAATTGGTGGCCTAAAATTTGAATTTTTAGAATTGTTATCTAAAAATAAGAAAACGTTCAAGTCTAAAAATTAAATTTTAGAACTGTTTAGCTCGTTGGATTAACCCTGTCAAAACAATGAATTTTTCTAACGCAAAAGTGTTTTCGATCGCATAACTTGTTGAGAAATTGAACCTTGTTTTACAAATCGAATCGAAAATATTTCGACGACAGAATTTTGGGACATATCAGATCAATAAAGGAACAAGTTCGAACAAATGAAAACTGAATCTAATTTCTATTTAACTGAATGGGTAAAATCACAGTGTTGCGTTTCGGGCTATTGTTATTCACTTTATACGAAAGTGAATTGCAATCGATAAATAAAATAATTTTCTCACGATTTCAAAACCTTGTAAAATATTGTTTACAAAAACTGACTGAAGCAACCCTGAATCGACTGTACCATCTTCTAAAGAAAAAAACTGCTCTAGACCAACTCAAACAACTTTCAGCCAAAAAAACTTGTTAAGCAATCGAAAACTGTTTGACTGAAAAAACCACCGCAAGCATAAAACTCCTCGTTTGGTTTGAAAGTCGGAACAAAAAAAAACCTTAACGTGAGCTTAATTTCTATCTTACTTGTAAAAAGATTTCGAAATGAGTTCAATCTTTTAACGACAATTACTGAAACAGTTCGGCCAAGTGAATTTAATAAGGGTCCCGCATTAGAATTCCATGAATAAAAATTGATTATGATTGAGTATCCTTGTCAGTGTCCACAAAAGTGAAAACAAATCGATTATAATCAACTAAAAATGGATTATAATATTACTATTTTTCGAAGCAACAAACTCCTTTTTTCATCCATTATATTCGTTTTTTTTTTTCACTTTTGTGGACACTGACAATGAAACTAAATTATAATCGATTTTTTTTCACTTCACTGAGATAACGAATTTCAACACACATAAAACCTTTTCTACGTTTTAAACTAAAGTTGCTTACATTGGTTAATTGTTGTTCAATTTAATTTTTGTCTGCCTAACTTTGATAATTTTTTTAAGTTACTCAAAAACTGAATTCTGTTCCTTTCAACAATTTTGTTAAATTATTAGAAATATTGGGGGGGGGGGGTTGGGTTCAGTGGGGGTAGGGGGGAGGTTGGGTTCAGTAGTGGGGGGGGAGGTTGGGCTCAGTGGGGGGATGGGTCCAGGTGGGGGGAGTGTTTAGGTGGGGGGGGGGGGGGGGAGCAAACGGGCAAACGTTAGGGGGGATTGAAGGGGAGCAAAAGGGCAAACGTTAGGGGGGGGGAAGTTAACGGAATCTTTTTGCAAATTGAGTTTAGGTTTAGAAATGGGTTAGGCCGTACAATCGCTTTGCAAAGTTTCCGCATAAATCACTTGATAAATGCAGAAATTCATGCAAAATTTTGCACGACGCGCGAAACAAAAATAAAGTGGAAAAAAATCCATTTTAATGTGATTTCCTACTTATTATAAAATCCATTATAATGGATTCGAAATGAGTTATAATGCTTTTTCTTTTGGCGAAAAAAAATGGATTGAAATCCATTTTTAGTCCAATTTTGTTGTCTGAACATAACATGTGAATCGATTATATTTACAACTTTATAGACTACAAAATCCATTATAAACGATTTGTTTTCACTTTTCTTAAATGCGGGGACCACGTATTGTAATTAGATCAATAACGTTTGACGAACAATCAAACATTATTTTGAGCGAAATTGGCGGACAAAGACTGAAACATTTAACCAAACCAACCCATCCAGAACAAATTTTTTGAGAATATGTGAAGATTCTGCCATTTTAGGCCGGCATGTCTGGCAAACATGCTTATACTTTTACCCCTGACTTTGGGTGGCAGCAAGGCTCAAATTTTTCTCACCTCCCCATTAAACAAGCTTGATCTTGTGAAATCAGTGAAGCCTGACTTCGGTATCAGTGCAGCTCCCCCCTGCCCCCCCCCCCCACCCGGGTTGCCCACCATAGAAGATAATGCGCAACCATACACATCCATGCATGATTTGTATGGAAAATGACTAATCATGCGCAGCAATTACGTTTGATTCGAAAACCCTTAAAATAGCTTTTTAACTGATTAAATTAGTAGTAAAACGATTTCCTTCTAGTTAAATTCTCTTGTTTCTGCAGAAGTCTCCCAGGAATTACGAATAATTTTTCTCCAAAACCAAATCTGATCTTTTTTATCTCGTCTTTTTAGTAAAGTATCACTTCAACGCAAAACGGTAGTTTGCTTTGATTTGAGACGACTAAATCAGAGGCCAAACCGACATCTTTCATTATCCTTTCATGCAAAATTTGGACAAGTGCAAGGTCGTATGGACTAATTTCTGAAGTAACTCGGGCACATAGATCCCGTTTCACGCCTAGTTTTTTGTCACGGACTCTGGTTGATAATCCTTTCACTAACTGAGCACTCAAACCCATCAAAATACCAGCACAGCAATCAAGTCTTAAGTGTATTTGTCAAGAAAGTAAAAGCCACTTGTTCCAAGTTTATCATACGAAATGTCGGCTCTTTTTCCTTCCCCCCCCCCCACGTGCGAATTTTTACATGTAAATTTGTTGACCACTTTATCGGATTGTTATGAAAATTTACATACAGACTAATAAGGCCACGACAAACATATTTGGTCTTCATACTCAACCTCGTAAAACCACTCGTTACACTAAAAAAATGAAGCTCGTTTGAGGTGGGGGGAAAAGGAAAAAGAGCCGAAATGTCGTATTCAGTTAAAATACTTCAAACAGTTTGACACTATTCTTTTTTGAGTCCTCAGGGCTGACCTCAAAAAAAATTTTGTAGACCAATTTAACATCCTGATTAAATTACTACTGATTAAATTAGTAGTAAAACGATTTCCTTCTAGTTAAATTCTCTTGTTTCTGCAGAAGTCTCCCAGGAATTACGAATAATTTTTCTCCAAAACCAAATCTGATCTTTTTTATCTCGTCTTTTTAGTAAAGTATCACTTCAACGCAAAACGGTAGTTTGCTTTGATTTGAGACGACTAAATCAGAGGCCAAACCGACATCTTTCATTATCCTTTCATGCAAAATTTGGACAAGTGCAAGGTCGTATGGACTAATTTCTGAAGTAACTCGGGCACATAGATCCCGTTTCACGCCTAGTTTTTTGTCACGGACTCTGGTTGATAATCCTTTCACTAACTGAGCACTCAAACCCATCAAAATACCAGCACAGCAATCAAGTCTTAAGTGTATTTGTCAAGAAAGTAAAAGCCACTTGTTCCAAGTTTATCATACGAAATGTCGGCTCTTTTTCCTTCCCCCCCCCACGTGCGAATTTTTACATGTAAATTTGTTGACCACTTTATCGGATTGTTATGAAAATTTACATACAGACTAATAAGGCCACGACAAACATATTTTGTCTTCATACTCAACCTCGTAAAACCACTCGTTACACTAAAAAAATGAAGCTCGTTTGAGGTGGGGGGAAAAGGAAAAAGAGCCGAAATGTCGTATTCAGTTAAAATACTTCAAACAGTTTGACACTATCCCCCCCCCCCAAAGCCGTTCTTCAAGGAGTTCTTGGCGAGCACGCTATGGCGGCGGCAACAATCTGATTTATCAATTATAATAGTAACAATATATTGCTTTTACGCATAAAAAGGGCTAGCTTGAAAGTGCATGCATAACAATGACATGTTCATGCAAGTGCATGCATAACTATGACATGTGGATGCAAGTGCATGCATAACTATGACATGTTTATGCAAGTGTTCATGACTATGACATGTTCATGCTATGACATGTTCATGCATAACTATGACATGTGCATGCTAGCTTGAAATTGCATGCATAACTTAATTCTCTATTTATTTCTATAATTATGCTGTTTAAAGCACACTTTTATTACCAGAACACCGCAGCATATTTGTCCCAAAAAATTGTATCTGAAACACGGCATGAAATCTCCGCAGCTGAAAATTGTTTGAAGACACCTTGGATAGATGACACATAGTGGGTTCCGTCAAAATTCACCCCTATGCTCCTTTTTTTCACCAGCTAGGCAGGGGCTTGAGTATGTTATTTAATGGATCGGATGCTAGGCGACTTCTGGCAACGTGCGCAGCAGCGAATCAGACTCCGGGTAATTTGAGAATGCTTATGATTAACTCGAGAGTCAAATCGTTGTCACAGCGGAAAGCTCTCCGCGAGACCTATCTCCCAAACTTAAAGAAAGGACAAGCCATCGGGGAGAGCAAAAATCCATGGGTCTACTTTTTTTGCTAAAAGTTGCCCGTCATCACAGAGGGAAACAGACGGGTGTGCATGAAGAAATCGATCGTTATGGTGACGTTATTATCTTGAATACTCCTGAAGGTTACGATTTGACACCGTTCAAAATTCTCGCGGCTATGAAACTCGCTTTTTGCTTCTGTCCAAGTTTTGCATACTTAATGAAAACTGACGACGACACTTACAGCAGAATCGGAAGAGTAGCCGCTGCACTGACGAAGCTACAGAATCATGTGGATAAGAGAAACAGCCAAGTGTCAGCCGACGGTCATGTGCCTCTGAATACCGCGGGTATGTGTCAAGTTCAACGAACCCCACGCAACAACCACCATCATATTCCCTATGTAGTGATACCCTCTATATTTTGCCCTTTGAATCATGCTCCGGTCAGTTGTCTATTTGGGCCAGACCCTTGATTCAAAAATTAATTCAAAACTGTGCCCAACATTGCGTTGGCTTCTACGACGACAGTGCCAGTTTCAACTTTTCACAACCTTGTTTCTGGCGACCTGAGGATTTGTGGCTTGGTTCGTGCGTGTACGCTTATTTTGATAGAAAAGCGGTCACAAAAAAGCTCACTGACGGACGCACAATGTCAGATATCCCAACAAAGGACGGAAAACCTGGCAAGTTTTACGCGAAAAACATAATAATAAGAGACAGAAAGACACCGGAGTTGTCATTACGAGGTCAAACTGTGCATTCTCTGCCTTGTAAGCGGAATCCGCAACCGGCCAAAATCAGATTTGTCGCGGAATCCGCAACATTGCTACTTTTCTATGATCTCCTAGTCTGTTTTGGATTCCACAAACAAATACCTAAATCATTGTACCGCTCAAAATCGCTCGAAAATTAGGCAAATTTGCGGAATCCGCAACTGTATTTGCGGAATCCAGAACATAGTTTGTGGAATCCACAAACAAATGATAAAACATTTGTATCGTTAAATTGAGCTGTTGGGGAATCCACAACTGTAAGTGGAATCCGCAAATTGTAAGTGGAATCCGCATTTTGTTTGCGGATTCCCTTTACAGAAATTTATATGTGTAGTAACCTTTAAAATTATGTCTTTTAAATACATGATTTGATGTAACTAGAATAGAAATTTACTAGAATAGAAAATTACTAGAATAGATCAGTGTTTGGGATTAATGCTGGACGGTTTTGGGATCATTCGAAAAACTGGACGAAGTAAACAATGCTACTAGAGAAAGAATTAATCAACAAAAATTAGATAAAGCAAATTGAAAAACGGCCAGCTTCATTTATATCTAAATGCAAGGAGTTATAAAACGCTGAATCAACATGAATGCCCTCGAAAAAGAATTCTTAGATCTCCAAAATGGAAATGAAAATTTTCAAGCGCCTTGAAGCAGAAAACTATCAAATTTTGATCTGAAAGATTTTCATATGCTTGAGCGGCGCCAGTTTGAAGTAGAAAATTTCTCCCAATTAGAAAACAGATCCTAAAGCAGAACAAAAAACTTTTATAATGAAAAAGCATCATTAAATACCACTGAATTTCGGATAGTACACCGAAGAACTATTGAGTTCTTCTCATTTAAAAACCATGAACTTAATTTTTTCTCAACTCTCAACTTTTTCATTTAAATCACAAGTTTTCAGTGGCCAACTTTTTTATCTAAAACGGCGCAAGTTTACGCACACGTTAATTTTTTTGAAAAAATTTTGAGAAAAAAAAACCAGATCGCTCTCCCAATGCCTCTGTACTCTGGCCGGTACCCAATGCCAGAAACAATGACACATGAGTGCGAAAGAAAAATCACCATTTTTTAAAAGTAATTTCAAAAGCAGAACGAAAAAATACATGCTAAAAGAGCTAAATTAATCACCACTGAGTTTAAGGGTGATGCACCAAACAAAATCATGTGCGCATATTTAGTGTTTTTTTTTAACAAAAATACTAAGAGAACTTTTTCGGATTTTTTTCAAAAAAACTATGCACACGTTTGGCACTTTCAAAGATAACCCACACGTTTGGAATTTTAAAAAATTAAAAGAAATCTAAAAGGTTGGTCCAATTTACCTAATTGAATTGTACCTATATGCAAAAAAAATACTCATGGGTCCACAAAAAAGTTTTATAAAATTAAAAAGATAGTTTCAGAGCAAAAGTTTTTCCGAAGTCAAACAGAGCTGCAGTAACTTTCAAGAAGATACATCAAAAATCTGGACAGTATTTTTCCATCAAATAATGTAAATTCAATACAAACATGCAATTAGGCTCAATCATGAACAAAACTTGACATAACATCAAGTAGGCACCCTATAAAAGCAATAAACGCTGCACCGTAGGCAAACAAATGAAAAAAAGAGTGCTAAATTTTGGAAGCTTACAAACACCAAAAACTTTTTTTTCCTTTTGTTTGGCACTAGAAAGAAAGGCATTGCACTATAATAATACTGACATTGCGGCAAAATCATAAAAAATGCCAGCAACACTTGACTCTAAAAAGCAAAAAAGGGGCTTCAATAAAAAGTCAGAAATGGGCGCCTTATATAAGGCTCAATTTTTGCTAGGATAGCCAACTGAGCTGATTTTATTTGCCAAAAAATAATATATGGGTACTAAAAAACCTCCCATTTAATTTAAAAAGTAGGTTGAGACGCAGTAAACGTATCTATCGAAAA
This sequence comes from Symsagittifera roscoffensis, assembly GCF_963678635.1. Lineage (NCBI taxonomy): Eukaryota > Metazoa > Xenacoelomorpha > Acoela > Convolutidae > Symsagittifera > Symsagittifera roscoffensis. The sequence goes on along the minus strand of NC_087067.1, from coordinate 29,034,082 downwards.
AATGACCAGAACAACACCTAGCAAGGAAAATCGAAAAAGTACACCAAACAACCAATCAGTGTTTGTGCAAGGTATAAAAAAACTTGTTTTTATTTCTTAAATTTTTCTTACAAATTTCATGTGTTCACTGTCCAAAATTTTTTATAATTCAAAAAAACCGAGAAATCAGCACTCTCTAATTTTCATTCGCAAGAAAAAAAACAAGACGAAAAAAATTATAAGCCAAACACAACTCACAACTTAATTCTGCCAGACACAGAAGGTTTTCGGATTCGACAATTCATGCATTAAAAAAAATTATACTGATGACCGGAAAAATTTTAGTTTTCGGACTAGAGAGACCAGATAAAAAAGAAGATCTGTAGAAAGAAGGAGAAAAATCAGTGCTTGTTTTTTTCATTCGAAATGCTTTCTCCATTTCAATTCTCCTCATTCAAATCTTGATTTCACTCTAGTCTAAATTAATCCGGGCAAAAAATTGCCATTACTGGATTTGAACAAAAATGTATTGCAAGATAAAGGGAAACTTGCAATTGGTACCAAAAGTGAACCAATACTGGGGTTATACTGAACTATGGAAGTTGCACCTCAAGTCACTACAAGCAAAATTTTATCCCAGGCTCTGTACATAGTGTGTTTAGGAGTACATCTGGTTTGTAGCAGTTTTTCATTTAGAGGAACAGACTTCGGCTTCAAATTAATGAACGCGTAAGAAAAGCGCGTGTTTAGTAGTTTATCTGATTGGTAGTAATTTGGTAAAATTATGGAAGCTAACAGGGCGCATTGGCTGACAAATTATTAGCCCGAAAATTGGTCGGTTATTAAGGCCGCAGACCCTCTGTACAAAACCATTGAGGGTTAAAGCAAAACTCTGGAGTGTGAGACGACTTTGTCACCCAAATCACCAAAGGAGAAGAAGCCTCTAAGGCTGATTGTTCGTAATAGAAATGAATAAAGCCAATATTTTGCACCTCCACCTATATTGTACAAACTGTTTGTCGTTTAACACTAAAATGAGGAACAAAAAAAATAGTTTCACTGGTAGGCCTTCATTTTCAACAATGCAAGCTTGAGGGAAATAGCGCATTTGTTAGTTGTGAGATAATAATTGTTTCAAACAACCAACCAAATTGTTAATACTGAACATTTGGTCCTAAAAATCTGTTGGGTTTTTATTTGAACACTTAAATAAAAATGTTTTAATTTATTTGGAGCTTAAAAGTACTTGTTATCTTATGATTGACTAGAAGATCTTCTAAAGATCTTTCAATCAACAAAAGTTTGTTATTGACACAAAAATAAAAATTAACTCGATCATATCAGAAACCAGCGGATATAGATACATTACTAATTTCTAGAAGTTGCACCCCCTTCACTACAAGAAAAGTGTTATTGAAGGAACTGTTCACCGTGTTTTCCGCAGTTCGCCCACATGGGAGAATTTTGATGCAGCGATGGAAATCTGCCGTAAACAGTGGTTGGGTAATATAAGTTTAGAATGTTGGCCATTGTGGGTTGCGTGCATCGAAGTCCTTCAAAAGATCATTGGGAAGGCAAAACAAAAAGAAGATGGCAGAGATGCCCTTTGATTATAGTAGCAATTCATCGCCAACCTGGACTGTCCAATCTCAGGGGAACCGCAGTCCGACATTAGCAAAAGAATTGGCACAGTTGATTTTCCCCACTTTCGGTTTGAAAACCTGTATGCCCTCTTTTACCTCCTCTTTCTCCAGTGAACTGAAATCCAAAGTGAAAATTAACTCTCTAGAATGTCGTTTGTGCAAACCCAACAATGTTGGCGAAACGGTTCGACATCTCATCACGAAAACTGAGGAACACCTAGAAGAGGATATTACTGTTGGACAGCTTTTAAGGCGATGTGGAAGGGGTAGTGGTAATTTGGTGTTTACCTGCAATATAATCGACTAGGCTGCCAGCAACATTACGTTAGTTACATTAGAGGCGCTATAATACAAACAAACAATCGGGACCAAAAAACACGCGTGACTGGTGTGAAAGTAGCGGGCACACACTAAAACTATAGTTTTTGAATGTACAATTTTAGGCTGAAACAATAAATAATAAAGTAAATTACAGTAGACATGAAATTAGCATTCGAAAACAAAAAAAAATAAAAAAAACTTAGAAGTTTGAGGCTACGTTTACAAAATGATTACATGCAGAAATTTCAAACTTTTTATAATAATTGCAAAACTTCACTGTAGTTCAGTTTAATTCTGATCAATGGCGGTGGTGCCGCCTCTCTTGATCAACATATTTTGTATTCTTTTCATTTAGCTCGTCTCATATATATTAAATCCATTTTTCTTTCAAAAATTTTCCAGGGTTATTTTTGATTGCGTAGGTCATTATCGAGTTCACGATTTCTCGTGGCATGTTGTTTCAGCCTGTTGCAGCTCTGATTGTGAAAAAATGTTTTCTTATTTCGAGATTAGTTTTTTCATCACAACTTTATTGAACTTTATTCTTGTTCCTCTATTGTTTTGTTCGAACAAACTTTTTGTCGCCTTTGGATCATCAGGATTACAACCTTTTTTGAACATATCAATCATATTTGCTCGTCTTCTACGGAGTTCAAGGGTTTGTAGGTCTAGCTTAAGCAGTCTTTTTCCTTAGATTAATTCCCTCAAACCAGTGACCTTTCGAGTTGTTCTCCATTGAACTTTTTCCAGTAATGTGATGCGTTTCTTTAATCGTGGATACCAAACATGATTGCAAAACTCAAAATGAGGTAGATTTGCACATTTTCAAAAATACATGTATAGTCTCTTTGTTGGAAATCTTCTTGAAAATTGCAAATATTGAATTACTTTTTTCATTTTCATGAAAAAATGTGCTTCAAACAAAAATTTACTGTCAATGATAACACCCAGATTTATCTCCTCCTCAACCTTTATTCAATTCGTTTCCGTAGAGGCCGTAAACTTTTTCTAAAACTGTCAGCTCTTGCATTTGCAATAGTCATCTATACAAAGTTTTCATCATTGAAAAGCAAAAAGCTGCTTCATGGACAATTTTCCTGCTTTTCAAGATCTGCCTGAAGGATTTTAACATTTATTTCATCATTTATCTTGTGGCTTTGTTTCGCATCGTCAGCAAATAGGTGTAAATTTGCAAATTTTGAATCTTGCGTTGGGTTGATGTAGTTTAGAAATAATACCAGACCGAGGACAGAACCCTGTGAGATACCACCATGAACATTTTCCATCCTGTCTTGCTATTGTGGATTACCACTCTTTGCTGCATTTTAGAAATTAATTCTTTTATCCAATTCAATGTTTTTTGTTAATATCTTTGTTGGAGAATACCGAAGATTCTTTTGTTTGGCCTTGAGTCAATTTCTTTTTTGAAATTCAGTTAGATAATATCAACTTCTCTGTGGCTATCCAAAGTCGCAGTAAAACTGTCAAAAACTTTCAATAATTGAAATCGTGACAATATCCCAGGTAAAAATCCATTTTTTTATTTGTCAGGTTTTTGTTAGTATTTAAATAACTCATTAGATGAGAGCTGATGATATTTTCAAAAAATTACAAACATTTGATATAAGGCTTACTGGTCTGTAGCTCTCCGTCACGATACGGTTTCAATCTTTCTTACAAATAGAAACTAGGTGAGCCCAATTCCAATCTTCGGGTAACCTATTGTCGTTCCAAGATATATTCAAATTTTTGTCGATACTTGGACTAAATGTAGCCCTAATTCAAACATAAGCTTTGGGTGGATTTCATTTGTTCCTGGAGATTTTGACATGTTAATGACGTCTAGATGCTCTCTCACTGTTTGCTCCGTAATTTTTTGTCGGTAGTTAATTGTTGTTCTAGACCTAAAAAAAATTGTTCCCAGCTTACTTTTATAGCCTATATTTTACTATTACTGACTAGTGCGCTGTTCTTGTTTCTCTGTCTAAGTTTTGACAGTGGAACACGTTTTCGTTGTTTAATGTTCTAAGTCTTGAATTATTGACGTGTAAGACACTTACTCTGATCTTTGATCGTTTTGTAATGATCAGTTTAGAGTTTAAAAAGCTGAGGATGCAGAGTAATTTGAAATTTGTTGAAAATATGTTTTCAACGCATTCTCAAACTAAATAATCAAATTTAGAGGTCAACTGTGGCTGGCAAACTTCTTAACAGGATCTTGTAAGAAATATTTGTACATTGTTTTTCACCATCAATTAGATTATTTGATTGTAAGAAAACTGACGTTGCACATAGTTGCGTCAACCTTGAATTTGATTTCAGCATAAGTCTCTACAAATGCTACTACTGCTTCTTCTGTTTTCTGCGCGCTTTTATTATGTACCTTCCGGCATCCGTAGAGAAATTTTTCGTCAGAGTGACGAAAGTGTTTTTCTTAAATATTATAATTTAACTCGTTTTAATGTATCCAGCTTCATAACTGGTCGCATATACTTGATTGCAAGCAACCAAAAATGCCGAAAAAAAGTTGCACTAAACATTTGCTTATACCTATCTAATTTCCTTCATGCAATTTTTCTAAGTTCACAAACACAGTCCAACTGATGAAGATTTCATGAAGCTTAAAAAAACCTTATTCGACGAACGCGAGAACTATCACTCAGTAATTTTCGTGAAATCTTCTTACATGTTAAATCGAAACTTTGATGAAAAATTTTGGACTAATGTTTTTTAAAACAATTCGTTATAATCAAATGATTGGTTCAAAACGAACAAAACTGTAATTAATTTTTTTTTCGATTACATCAAATTTCTACTTTTTATTAAAATATCCTTGATTTAGTAACATCTAAAAACTCACTTATCCATTTTGCAGAAGCATAGCCAGAAGCATAGGCAGGAAATTTTTAATGAGTAATTAATGTACATGATTATAACGGAATTAAGATCAACTTCAATTATTTTATTTCAAATTTGCCTCGTTGTCATTATACTGAAGCAAACTAAATTACTAAAAGCTCGGCAAAATTAAGGCAACGTAATTTACTGAAAACTTGGTAAACGCAGGTTAAAAGGCAGATATGGAAATTTAAAAAGGTCAAATCACAAATTGGACTTTACAGAGCTTGACAAATTGAACAACTCGGCCTTTTACAAAATTTATTTGAATTAAATAATCAAAGAGAAGATTACCAGAAAAAATATGAAGGTAAAAAAAACAGAGGTGGAACGAGCAGGTTCCATAAACAACAACCTTCAAACCGACTGATATCGAAAACCGTGAAAGATTTTCCCCATTTCCCATACCAGAGGAAAGAAAAAACCTAATTGTAGGGTCGAGTAAAGCAGCTCGAATAAAGATTGAAACACTCACTAATGACATTATAGTACTTTCATGCAGGGGCAGCACTACTGAAGAATTTAATGTTCTTAATCGGTATCCTTATAAAAATTAAATTGCGATATTGTCCGTAACGTGGCCAAATCTGTTTTTGAAAAAAATCTTTCCCACTTAATTAAATTCTTTAAAAATTTCAGCAAATTGTTGAGGTAATTACTAACAAAGTAAGCCCAGATTTGGTGGTTGTTTGCAAAATACCGCCAAAATTAGGTAAGCGTGATGCATCGATGAATTTAATAACGCAATTAAGGATCATTTTGGATCTAGAGCGGGTTTTGAGGTGCTCAAATTGAACTCGCTGATAAAAGAGTTTAGAAGCTTTACGGCTTTTATTCTGCGACAAGATGCACTTTCTTCAATTTCAAGGCTCATTTTTACCTTTATCTCGCTTTATAGAGCTGGTTTTTTGTCGTTTTCCCGCTAGTGTTTTCGTTTCTATCTTAAAATATTTAAATCATTAGTCGAAAATTTGTAACAGCAGATTTAAGCGCACATTGATAATGCCACGAATTGTTGTTTCTTAAGAGTCATGAACGTAGTGTATTCTTAAATAGGTCATGGTACTTAAGAGGCGATGAACGTTGTTTAGAGGATTATATACGTCGTGATCAGTATTTTTTTTTCGAGAAAATTTTTAAGATTTAATTTCTTCAGGCTCGAATTCACTTTTCCGTGGTTTGACTTTTGGTTTTTTTAAATTCAGTTTATTTCCTTTGTTAAAAGGAAGGCAAACACCACTATCGAACAGCAAAAGTGCATAGGTCGAACAACAAAAAGCCGATCATAAAATTTTTTAGAATTCAGAGAACTTAAAAGTTATTTGTTTTTCTTAAGTGAAATTCGAAAGTTGAGATTTCAAAAAACAAGGTGGTTTTTTTCTGTTCAATTGTGTTCATTGATTTTTTTTTCGAATTGTCTGTTTGCTATGTTTTTTCTTCAGGAAAGAGTCTTAGTATTTTTCACGCTCAAATTTGATGTTTAGTTGTTCGACTTGATTTTTTAATTTACTTCATTTCCTTTAATAAAACAAAATCAAACTCCTGTATCGAACAGCAGAAATTTTAAAGTCGCGATCAACTTGATCGGCTTCTAATTTCGAAAAAAAAGTCTTTTTCTGAATTTTCAGCGTAATTAAATGTTTATGTATTGATTCAGTTTTCTCAAATTGGGTTATTTTATCCAAAGAAAACAATCTCAAATTTTTCCTGAAAATCAAAGAGCTTCAAGGCCACTTATTTTTTCAGATTTTGAAAGTTGAGTTTTTTTCGAAAAAATGTCAGTAATTTTTTCTGTTTTCTTTAGTGACTCATTTCCATCTGCCTGCTAGCTATGGTTTTTGTAACTCACTAAAAAAATGTTTGTCTGGATAAGAAGAAATTTGCGCCCTCCAAGTGAAGAAATGGCTCGAGAACAGTCACTGGCTTTATGTTTTTGAGTTGGATTTTAGTTTTTATATATCCTTGCTTAATTCATCATTGACATACTGATCCAATTTTCTCAAAAAGATATCGTTTTGAAAAATTCTTGATAATCACAATCTGTAGGCGTTCTATTTGTTCCTTGATTATCTTGATTATTGGTTCAATTGTTTTTGCACAGTATGTTCGCTTTTTTCTGACCTCTTCGATTTCTGTTGGGCCATTTCTTGCTTGGCTTTTTGGCCAATGCCGGTGGTCGCTAGTTTAAGTTGTTTGCAAGAGGGTTAAAAAACATTCAACAATCATCTTGATCTTTTTTTAACGCGATTAATTTGATACTCAATATCTCTCAGAACTGTAAAATTAACTGGTATAACAGATGTCAACTTTTTGAGAAAACATACGCTCGAAATTTTTCCTCAGTTAATATTTTTTTCATCAAAATTAAACAATTTTATAACAATTTTACATTAGATTTAGCGAAAGCAAGAGATATCAACTAGATGAGCTGAAAGTATAAAAAAGCTCGCTAGTTTAATTTGCCTGGTTTATTGAAACTTATGGCCCACAAATTTTAATGACATTTTAGACAGCTAGGAGGAATCGTAACCACGCGACTGCGTTCACAACTAAGTCAAAGTATATAATTTTCTTCATCTGGACAAAATGGAAAAAATACTTGCTAATAACTAATCTCGGATAAGGTTCATTCGTTCACAAGGTCAAGTTGTTGTTTTTCTAGTAAAAGTCTGAAGAAGTATTCTCAATCAAATTTGTTTTGCTTATAGCAATCATGTTTTTTTAAAATCCACTCTTAATCAACTACCAACCTGAAAGCATTTTATAATCTTCAATAAAAAAAAGATGCGAAAAAGAGATTATTCAAACTCATAGAAAAAATCGTTTTGTGGAATTATTTTTTAGTTGTTTTATGCTTTCGGATTCCTTGAGGTCATTAACACTTTCCACAATTGCAATTAGCTAGCGTTATCAAATCGAAAAACAGACTAATTTCGGGTTATTCACTCGATTATTACAAGCAGTGAATATTTGCGGATATACTGATGGCTATGCTGATATGCGGCTGACATGCTTATTTTAATGAACATTCAAGTTATGCGTACTAAATCTTACTGCTTCCTGATAAATATAGAACGCAAACCATTGCGCTTATAAATTTGAATATCGATATTAATTTACTGCTGATGATTTGTTGGCTTCATGGTCGTCTTGAGCTCTGACGGTTTAGTTTTCCAAGTAGTACACTTTGCATACACAACTTAAATAGTTATTGTGGATTCTATGTGGTCACAACGTGCATTTTTGTTCTTTTAATTTTTTTTGGACAAAATTGTTCGGCTGAGTTTCAGCTTATTGACTGTGGGCTTTAATTATGTCGGCCTAATTACCGCCGATATTTTTTCCCAAAATAGCCGGTAGTACTCTTGAGGTCGATAAAACTCTGGCCCCGATGTTTGAACGCCCAAAATCAACCGCACTAGGAATCATTAATAATTTTTAAGAAATTACCTTGCGATAAGCAAGGATAGGGAAAACGGGCACAAGAATTTTTTCTGTAAATAACTTTAGGCACTAATTTTGCACGTAAAAATGTTACACGTCTTTTACTGGAGATGTAAATGCAGTGGTTGCATGTCAGGAATGGGCCTTGTGTGCCTGTTATCAGTTCCTATAAACGTATTTTTTTGTATAAATTGTTCGGTATTTTTTCCTTGTTTGAGTATTGGCTTCATTTCCGTCTGCTTATATTTCCAACGAGTTTTTTTTCAATTAATCTTTGTTTTCTTGTAAATTTTTTTCGTCTGTTCAATCAGCTGTTTTTTCATATTTTTTGGTGTAAGTAATTGAGTTTATGAGTTTTCTCATTTTTTTGCCTATTTTTCTGAAGTTTTTCTGCAGCAATTGAAAATATGAATTCATTGCTTCTCAGTCGATATTGTTTCAAAAAGTAGCTAATTCAATTGAAAAACAAAAGCCAGCAAATCAGCAATTATGAAATTCACAGTTTTCGATATTTTTAACCAAAATGGCTAGACGAATTCATCGTTTGCAATTTCATGTTAAATAGCTGTTTTCTAAGTTTCGTTATGCAGTTGTTGACTTTCTTCAATTTTGGTAGTTTCAACAAAACAAAAAACTAGTGAAATAGTTTTTTCTGTTATCTTTTTGCTTCATTATTTTTTTTCAGGTAGATGTCGTCATTTGTGCGAATTTTTGCTTCCTAATTTTTTAAATTTTTTTTCTACTGAAAAAAGTCCTTTAACAGAAAAAATGGCGTTCATAAATCATATATCTACGTATAACTTTTATTTTTACCGGATGATGATTTGGAAACTAATATCTTAAAATAGGTATACTTTAACTTGAGGGTTATGTTGAAAATTATCGCCTTTTTAGAAAAGATTTGATTACTTGAAAAACTCAAATAGGATGAAGGTGGTTGAAAGATTATTTGCCATCTATTCTCAGTGAAATAGATGAGAGGCTTCGATTTGAAGCCATGCAATTTCTATGAATATGGGCAGCGTTCAAATATACAATGGACATTTAAACTTTCTGTATATATTTTAATTCATTAATCTTGATTGTGTCTGTTTCAACTACTTAACACTAGCTTCGCAAACTCTTTAACCACGAACTTGAAATTCTTGGTTTATTACTTATTTGCATCAACTTGCTAAGCATCTACCAAGATTTATATTTATTAAACTTGTACTTGATTATTTGACTAAGTTCTGCAATGAACATTTATAGGCAAAATCGATTCCTAATGGTAAAATTTACTTAACTTCTTGCACAAATTGAGAAATAAAAATGGAACGTTCCTCATCAAGCGATGATTTATTGGGAAGTCGAACGTTAGTTGCCAAGGATTATGAATATCACGAAACGTTTCGAGGTCGATTTTTTTCTACTCGGTTCCGATTGGTTTTTATGGGCTTTCTCGGTTTTTTCCTAGTTTACTCCATGCGTGTGAACATAAGCGTAGCTTTAGTTGACATGACTTTGAAAGATACTTCTGAAGACAATCAAACTATAAATGAAAACTGCCCGGACCGGGATTCGAACTCGAGTTCTAACGACGGCGTTGACGGAACTTTCGATTGGTCAACAACTGAGCAAGCTAATGTACTTGGAGCTTTTTATTACGGATATATGGTAACTCAAATACCAGCTGGTTACTTGGCTTCCAAATATGGGGCAAAGCATTTGTTTGGACTGGGAGTGTTTTTCACTGGTGTTCTAACTATTTTCACTCCTCCGGTTTCATATTTAGGAGTCAATTGGTTGATCTTTCTCCGGGTTTTGGAAGGCGTGGCAGAAGCTGCAACCTTTCCAGCGTTTAGTCATTTAGTGAGTCGATGGTCTCCTAAAAACGAACGAAGTATGATGGCCGCTTTATCAGTTTCCGGTTCGAGTTTCGGCAATATGGCCACCCAACCTATAATCGGCTATTTGTGCACTCTTGACTTATGGAACGGATGGCCTTTGGGTTTCTATTGCAACGGTTTACTGGCCATTATTTGGTACGTCGCTTGGTGTCTAACAGTATTTGACTCGCCTGATAAACATCCTAGAATCTCTGAAAGCGAAAAACAGTTCATTAAACAGAATTCACAAGTGGACGAAACCAAATCACATGTGATTCCTTGGAAAGGAATCTTCACCAGTTTGCCGTTTTATGGAATTTTGATTGCAAATTTTTGCTCGGTATTTATTAACTATGGATTGATGTCTTTCTTGCCTCAATTTTTATCAAACGTTCTTAACTTTGACATCGCTACAAACGGTTTTCTTAGCGCCCTACCTTGGTTGAGCTGCTTCTTGGGAGCTATTTTTACTTCTCAAATAACCGACTTCCTACTGAGCCGAAAATATGTGTCGACCACGTTTATTCGCAAGTTTAATCAACTAGGCAGTTCGGTTTTATCTGGTTTGTTTTTAGTTTTAGCCGGATACGCTGGCTGTGATGCAACATTGGCGGTTGTTTGCATTTCAGTTGGTTTAATGTTCTACGGTATGAATTATTGTGGTTTTTATTGCAACAACATTGACATTGCTCCTCAATTTGCGGGCGTTATTTTCGGAATCACAAATACATTGGCAACAACTAGCGGATTCTTAGCTCCGATTATGGTGAATAAAATCACAGAGGATAATATCCACAGCTCAGAGTTATGGCTCCACGCTTTTTATGCCTTCGCGGCCATCGCTTGGTTCGGAGGCTTTGCTTTTCTATTGCTGGCTTCAGGAAATCTGCAGCCATGGGCCATTACTGAAGATATGTTGAAAGTAGAAACTCTGATAAACGCCAATGATTAGATCAGTGTTAACTATTTTATCTGTTTTTCTTTTCGGTTTATAATTTAGAATCCATAATTAAAACATAGTTTCACGAAATGACATAATTTTAAAAAAATCGTTTTTCACGTTAAAGTTAATCATTTTTTAATGTGATTTTCTGTTTTCCATCTGTAGTTCAGTTTATCAATAACAAAAGCTTGGTATTTGAATCGAATCTGATTTTATTCTGCTTCAATATTATCAAACACAATTTTTTTGAGAAAAACAATTTGCTTCAGAACATTGTGCGAAGTAGTGGAAATCAGGATGAACCTTTTTTGAACTGTCATTTGAAAGAATCGGAAAATATATGGCCTGACTAGACTTTTCCTTATCAAGTTAGCCACTTCAATGAAAAAATTCCCGTGATAAAATGTGCTATTTTTACCATGACTGGAATTTTTATTTAACAAAACATGGAAACTTTCCTCAGTATCGAAAAAAAACAAGACAGAATATTTCCGTTTTTCAGCATAAATGTGAGCAGAGGATTGGTGGATGATGTGTCAAATCTGCTTTAGAAATATGTTTCACCGTAGCTATCATCGTATGATCTGAGTCTGATTTGAACCCATTCCTGCAACCCTCGAAATTGCTTCAAAATGTTTTTTTTTCATTCTTTATTTTTTTGCATGATTAAGTGATTAAGTGTGATGGGAACATTCTGTTCTTTGCACAGCAAGCAGAGTTATTGCTGTTACATTTTAAAAAATTGTTGTTTTCAATTAAGATAAGAAATTTAAACTCCAATGCCTAATTTCCAAACTTACTTTAAATTTAAGTGTAAAACTTCGAACCTTGTACGTTGTATTGTTATCTTTTGTGGGAATACCCAGTATTTTTCAGTTTTTTTGGGATTACCGAGAATACCCTAACAAATTTTTTTAGATCAAAGTTTTTCAGTTAACGCAGATGTAAAGAAAACGTTATTTACGATTTTACTAAGTTTGATTTGAACTTTATGATCACTCCATAGTCTCAAACCAATAAAAACAAATTTTAGTTTTGCTAAGTGTTTTATATGTGCAGTAAGCAACTTAATTATAGCTGAAAAAAATTTTGCATTTTTCGTGAAGATTGTTATTCTCATAATTCTCCTAACTTTGTAGATCTTCTACAGAATCATTTGACCATCTTTCAAAACTTACGAATCAGAAACACGAAGTATGCGGGGATGCCAACATACATAGACTTGAGCAAAATTAACAACAAAAATTAAAAAACACTTTTCTTCTTATGAATCTACAGCTTATTGATATAAATCAAACAGCTAGATAAACCCACAAAATTTAAAATCATTGAATTTTTCTATGCAAAATTTGCAGGTCAATTTTATGTAAAACAAACAAACTCAAATGATCATTCTAACGTTGAGTTTACTTCAAACTTTTTAAATCATATAGAGGGTCACAGATCTTTAATCAGAGAGAAAAAAGTTTTCATCGTCCAAATATTAAACTAAACGACAAAAATGAGTGCCTGGACTTGAATTACTTTTGATACCGACAATTGGACCCCATTGCTACTAAATTTTTGTATTTAACATTAGCTCAGCTTTTGAAAAGTTTGAAAAAAAAAAACATTTAAAAAATCAGTTGCTGAATTTATAGCCATGCAACCAGTAAAATGAAATCAAAATGTTGAAACTAAGAACTGGATCCCACGCTAAAACCAAATGAGCGCTAAATAAAAGAATAGTTTTGAATCAAAAGATTACGAAACAGAAAAAATTAAGCTACAGGCAAATACATAATAAATTGAAGCAGGCGATCACTAAAACAAAACGACTTTCCCATGAAAAAAAATCTTACATGAAAAAAAGACCCTTATTTAAAGCAATTGATGAACTCAAAGAGCGAAAAGACGAGGAAAACGCCTAACTTTAATGCTAATGACCTGAATTTTTTTTGGGTTAATTTAGGCAAGAATCTAGCAATAAAATCTACCGGAACTCCTAATTTCCCACATGTGAAGCCAGTTCAAGCAACCATGGTTCTGGTTGAAACTAAAGAACATCAGCAATATAATGAATTGATAGAAAAAAAATTTTGCTAGAGAAAAAATCATCAAAAGACACTGAAGGCTTAATTAATATACTAACTCAGAAAATAAATCCTTCAAAATGTAGTCTTTTCGCTCAATTAGCAACGCAACTTGATGCTTTTTGGAACAAAGTTTCCCGAAAACTCCTAGAATGTTTAAAATTTTGCCAATTTCCAAAGCAGGAAAAACAGAATGCACAAGTTACAGACTATTGTTTTTGCTACATCTGTTGTCCTAAATTATAGAAAAAAAAACACTTAACAAATAGTTTAATCATTTTCTTGACAAAAACGCGCTGTAATTTGCAAAAACCCATTTAGATAAGAAAGCAACAGTAAACAGTTGATGCCGTATCGCAGGCTTCAGCTATCCTAAGAGAAACAATGGCCTCTAAAATGGATCTGTTATTGTTTTAATTGATCTCTCAAAAACGTTCGATACGGTTGAACAGAATTGATAAAATTACGGGCTGAGGGGACCACTATTAGAATTAATGAAATCCTACTCGCCAGAACCAATTTGTGATGTTGGGAGAAAAAAGAACCTGGAACAAAATTGATTAACTGACGGTTCCGCGGGGGTTATTTCTGGGACCATTTTAACCAATTTTGTATTTTTTTGACTTACCCAATGTATGTCAGCACAGTAAGGTGACAATGTTTGCTGACTTGTATAGTCAAGTTTCTCTAGGAAGACAAAACTTGAAGATGTGTCTAATTGATTTATTTACAAAACACTTGATATTTAACAAAACTAAGTCAAAATATATGAAGTTCTTGAAAACATCCTTTGATATCGATTTATTACTAAGAGGTCATGAACCTGAAAAACAGTAAGAAATCAAATACATGGGCATAATCTGGACAAAAAAAATTTGTACTAACCGCGTTTCTTAAAAAAGAAGGCAAAACTAAACCATTAGGCATAAGGGATCTACCAATTTCAAACCTTATTACTATCAAAACATTGTTGCTGTTGTGCTAAATTTTAATGGGGGCATTGAAAAAAGAATTAAAATGCAAATTTGTTTAATATTCTCATACACTGAAGAAGGGTTTCAGAGACATCACTCGACACGCAGCAATGTCTTTTAATTTCCCACGAATGGATAAGTAATACATAAAAATAAGTTATGTTTGTACTAAACACTCGAAGACGCATTTATTATTTGTTTTTTCGAATTTATTTCTGTCTTTTGTTTCGTTCAAAAGCTTCATTCAGTCAATTTGATTTTGGCTGATGCTGATTCGGCTTAGTTGTCTGGTTTTGCGTTGTTTGGAAAGAAATTTTGGTAGCACTCTTTGTTTTAAAGATGTTTTAAGCACTTTTTTAGTTGCGGCTCAACTGGCGTTTACCAAAGTTTTTTTGGCTTAGTTGCGGCTTATCATGATTTCATAAAATTAGGTAAGCGCCGACAATTGTGTTGGGGGATCGCTTAAATCCGTTACTCAGTTGCTGCGCCTATATGCAAAAAAAATGACAAAAGGTTCAAAACAAAATCCAAAAAAACTTAACAGATAGATTCAAAAACAGAATAAACAAATATTCCGATTCCAAAGTACACCAAAACCCCAGACAGTAATCTTTCATTAAAAAGATTAGGAATTTTTTTCTCTTAGTTTTTTTTAAATTATAAGCGTTCATTCGCCAGCTGTTAGTTCTGTTTTTCTTTGAAATTGCGCGAAATGACGCTCGTGTTTGAATTTGCTGTAAAGAAAAAAATTAAACTATCAGAAGTCTGGCCTCATGATTCATACATAAATACAAACATTCGAGACAATCATACAATTGAGCTCTATCAAGAACAAAATTTGGCATAACGTCAAGTAAGCACCCTCATATAAGCAATTAAGTTGCATCAAATGCAGTGAAACAAAAACAATAGTGCTTGGAGCTCAAAAACATCACAAACACACAATTTTTGTGTTTGGCGCTAGAAATAAAGCTATTGCACTGCATTAGTACTGATACTTTAAGTAGGGATTGGAGAAAAACCAGAAAAAGGCGCTGCCAAAACTTGACTTCAAAAAGCAAGAATAGGGCTTCAATCAAAACTGAGAAATTGTCTGTCTGAAATGAGCTTCGATGCAAATATGGCCCAATCCGAAGTGGGTACCCCTATACGGCTCAAGTTTTTATGAGATTGCCAAGTGAACTGTTTTCATTTGCCAAAAAACTAACATATGGGTAAAACTTTTTAAAAAAGTAGGTTCGGAATCAGTAAAAGTATCTACCCAGAAACTTAGTAGAATAACACTCGAAAAAGCAATGAAACTCGAAAAATTGTTCCGCAAAACAAGCAAGACAAACAACTATAATTCATACGCATTTCCAAAGTAATTTCTGCAAGACACAGAATGGGTTAGGATTCAATGTTTTTATGCAATCAAAAGAACAGAATTTTTAAAAATAATAATCACTGGAAAATTTTTACTATTCGGACAGTGTAAAATATGTAAAATATCATAATCTCAAAAATATGTATTCGGACAATGTAAAATATATAAAGAAAATGATATGTACCAAGAAGAACCAAATTTGGTGACTATTTTAGATCCGTATCCCTCAAATCGGTAAAGAACGTATCTTCTGTAATAGTGGTATAGGTTTTATTTTTACAATGCCTCCGGGTGAAATTAGAATAATTACCAACTCATTGAGCTTTTCACGTAGTTGTGGAGACATTATGATAACACTATGGGTAAATAATTTGGACAACACGTTGGAGCGTCAAAAATTACAAAACATTTGGACAACGCGCGTTGATTCGACAAAGATATTTTCGAAACTATTATGATTTGAAAATTAACTATATATTCAAAAAATTGAAGAAAATTATTGAAAAATGTTCTACACATTAGTTCAACTGAAGCCTTTTCATTGCAAATGTAAGAAGCAGAATTAAAAAAAAAGTATAAGTTTTTTCAGCGTAAAATTTTTTTCAATGATAGAATGTACTTTTTTTTGTCTATATGCAATTTTTTAGACACGGACCAATGAAGCAAATTGGTGGCCTAAAATTTGAATTTTTAGAATTGTTATCTAAAAATAAGAAAACGTTCAAGTCTAAAAATTAAATTTTAGAACTGTTTAGCTCGTTGGATTAACCCTGTCAAAACAATGAATTTTTCTAACGCAAAAGTGTTTTCGATCGCATAACTTGTTGAGAAATTGAACCTTGTTTTACAAATCGAATCGAAAATATTTCGACGACAGAATTTTGGGACATATCAGATCAATAAAGGAACAAGTTCGAACAAATGAAAACTGAATCTAATTTCTATTTAACTGAATGGGTAAAATCACAGTGTTGCGTTTCGGGCTATTGTTATTCACTTTATACGAAAGTGAATTGCAATCGATAAATAAAATAATTTTCTCACGATTTCAAAACCTTGTAAAATATTGTTTACAAAAACTGACTGAAGCAACCCTGAATCGACTGTACCATCTTCTAAAGAAAAAAACTGCTCTAGACCAACTCAAACAACTTTCAGCCAAAAAAACTTGTTAAGCAATCGAAAACTGTTTGACTGAAAAAACCACCGCAAGCATAAAACTCCTCGTTTGGTTTGAAAGTCGGAACAAAAAAAAACCTTAACGTGAGCTTAATTTCTATCTTACTTGTAAAAAGATTTCGAAATGAGTTCAATCTTTTAACGACAATTACTGAAACAGTTCGGCCAAGTGAATTTAATAAGGGTCCCGCATTAGAATTCCATGAATAAAAATTGATTATGATTGAGTATCCTTGTCAGTGTCCACAAAAGTGAAAACAAATCGATTATAATCAACTAAAAATGGATTATAATATTACTATTTTTCGAAGCAACAAACTCCTTTTTTCATCCATTATATTCGTTTTTTTTTTTCACTTTTGTGGACACTGACAATGAAACTAAATTATAATCGATTTTTTTTCACTTCACTGAGATAACGAATTTCAACACACATAAAACCTTTTCTACGTTTTAAACTAAAGTTGCTTACATTGGTTAATTGTTGTTCAATTTAATTTTTGTCTGCCTAACTTTGATAATTTTTTTAAGTTACTCAAAAACTGAATTCTGTTCCTTTCAACAATTTTGTTAAATTATTAGAAATATTGGGGGGGGGGGGTTGGGTTCAGTGGGGGTAGGGGGGAGGTTGGGTTCAGTAGTGGGGGGGGAGGTTGGGCTCAGTGGGGGGATGGGTCCAGGTGGGGGGAGTGTTTAGGTGGGGGGGGGGGGGGGGAGCAAACGGGCAAACGTTAGGGGGGATTGAAGGGGAGCAAAAGGGCAAACGTTAGGGGGGGGGAAGTTAACGGAATCTTTTTGCAAATTGAGTTTAGGTTTAGAAATGGGTTAGGCCGTACAATCGCTTTGCAAAGTTTCCGCATAAATCACTTGATAAATGCAGAAATTCATGCAAAATTTTGCACGACGCGCGAAACAAAAATAAAGTGGAAAAAAATCCATTTTAATGTGATTTCCTACTTATTATAAAATCCATTATAATGGATTCGAAATGAGTTATAATGCTTTTTCTTTTGGCGAAAAAAAATGGATTGAAATCCATTTTTAGTCCAATTTTGTTGTCTGAACATAACATGTGAATCGATTATATTTACAACTTTATAGACTACAAAATCCATTATAAACGATTTGTTTTCACTTTTCTTAAATGCGGGGACCACGTATTGTAATTAGATCAATAACGTTTGACGAACAATCAAACATTATTTTGAGCGAAATTGGCGGACAAAGACTGAAACATTTAACCAAACCAACCCATCCAGAACAAATTTTTTGAGAATATGTGAAGATTCTGCCATTTTAGGCCGGCATGTCTGGCAAACATGCTTATACTTTTACCCCTGACTTTGGGTGGCAGCAAGGCTCAAATTTTTCTCACCTCCCCATTAAACAAGCTTGATCTTGTGAAATCAGTGAAGCCTGACTTCGGTATCAGTGCAGCTCCCCCCTGCCCCCCCCCCCCACCCGGGTTGCCCACCATAGAAGATAATGCGCAACCATACACATCCATGCATGATTTGTATGGAAAATGACTAATCATGCGCAGCAATTACGTTTGATTCGAAAACCCTTAAAATAGCTTTTTAACTGATTAAATTAGTAGTAAAACGATTTCCTTCTAGTTAAATTCTCTTGTTTCTGCAGAAGTCTCCCAGGAATTACGAATAATTTTTCTCCAAAACCAAATCTGATCTTTTTTATCTCGTCTTTTTAGTAAAGTATCACTTCAACGCAAAACGGTAGTTTGCTTTGATTTGAGACGACTAAATCAGAGGCCAAACCGACATCTTTCATTATCCTTTCATGCAAAATTTGGACAAGTGCAAGGTCGTATGGACTAATTTCTGAAGTAACTCGGGCACATAGATCCCGTTTCACGCCTAGTTTTTTGTCACGGACTCTGGTTGATAATCCTTTCACTAACTGAGCACTCAAACCCATCAAAATACCAGCACAGCAATCAAGTCTTAAGTGTATTTGTCAAGAAAGTAAAAGCCACTTGTTCCAAGTTTATCATACGAAATGTCGGCTCTTTTTCCTTCCCCCCCCCCCACGTGCGAATTTTTACATGTAAATTTGTTGACCACTTTATCGGATTGTTATGAAAATTTACATACAGACTAATAAGGCCACGACAAACATATTTGGTCTTCATACTCAACCTCGTAAAACCACTCGTTACACTAAAAAAATGAAGCTCGTTTGAGGTGGGGGGAAAAGGAAAAAGAGCCGAAATGTCGTATTCAGTTAAAATACTTCAAACAGTTTGACACTATTCTTTTTTGAGTCCTCAGGGCTGACCTCAAAAAAAATTTTGTAGACCAATTTAACATCCTGATTAAATTACTACTGATTAAATTAGTAGTAAAACGATTTCCTTCTAGTTAAATTCTCTTGTTTCTGCAGAAGTCTCCCAGGAATTACGAATAATTTTTCTCCAAAACCAAATCTGATCTTTTTTATCTCGTCTTTTTAGTAAAGTATCACTTCAACGCAAAACGGTAGTTTGCTTTGATTTGAGACGACTAAATCAGAGGCCAAACCGACATCTTTCATTATCCTTTCATGCAAAATTTGGACAAGTGCAAGGTCGTATGGACTAATTTCTGAAGTAACTCGGGCACATAGATCCCGTTTCACGCCTAGTTTTTTGTCACGGACTCTGGTTGATAATCCTTTCACTAACTGAGCACTCAAACCCATCAAAATACCAGCACAGCAATCAAGTCTTAAGTGTATTTGTCAAGAAAGTAAAAGCCACTTGTTCCAAGTTTATCATACGAAATGTCGGCTCTTTTTCCTTCCCCCCCCCACGTGCGAATTTTTACATGTAAATTTGTTGACCACTTTATCGGATTGTTATGAAAATTTACATACAGACTAATAAGGCCACGACAAACATATTTTGTCTTCATACTCAACCTCGTAAAACCACTCGTTACACTAAAAAAATGAAGCTCGTTTGAGGTGGGGGGAAAAGGAAAAAGAGCCGAAATGTCGTATTCAGTTAAAATACTTCAAACAGTTTGACACTATCCCCCCCCCCCAAAGCCGTTCTTCAAGGAGTTCTTGGCGAGCACGCTATGGCGGCGGCAACAATCTGATTTATCAATTATAATAGTAACAATATATTGCTTTTACGCATAAAAAGGGCTAGCTTGAAAGTGCATGCATAACAATGACATGTTCATGCAAGTGCATGCATAACTATGACATGTGGATGCAAGTGCATGCATAACTATGACATGTTTATGCAAGTGTTCATGACTATGACATGTTCATGCTATGACATGTTCATGCATAACTATGACATGTGCATGCTAGCTTGAAATTGCATGCATAACTTAATTCTCTATTTATTTCTATAATTATGCTGTTTAAAGCACACTTTTATTACCAGAACACCGCAGCATATTTGTCCCAAAAAATTGTATCTGAAACACGGCATGAAATCTCCGCAGCTGAAAATTGTTTGAAGACACCTTGGATAGATGACACATAGTGGGTTCCGTCAAAATTCACCCCTATGCTCCTTTTTTTCACCAGCTAGGCAGGGGCTTGAGTATGTTATTTAATGGATCGGATGCTAGGCGACTTCTGGCAACGTGCGCAGCAGCGAATCAGACTCCGGGTAATTTGAGAATGCTTATGATTAACTCGAGAGTCAAATCGTTGTCACAGCGGAAAGCTCTCCGCGAGACCTATCTCCCAAACTTAAAGAAAGGACAAGCCATCGGGGAGAGCAAAAATCCATGGGTCTACTTTTTTTGCTAAAAGTTGCCCGTCATCACAGAGGGAAACAGACGGGTGTGCATGAAGAAATCGATCGTTATGGTGACGTTATTATCTTGAATACTCCTGAAGGTTACGATTTGACACCGTTCAAAATTCTCGCGGCTATGAAACTCGCTTTTTGCTTCTGTCCAAGTTTTGCATACTTAATGAAAACTGACGACGACACTTACAGCAGAATCGGAAGAGTAGCCGCTGCACTGACGAAGCTACAGAATCATGTGGATAAGAGAAACAGCCAAGTGTCAGCCGACGGTCATGTGCCTCTGAATACCGCGGGTATGTGTCAAGTTCAACGAACCCCACGCAACAACCACCATCATATTCCCTATGTAGTGATACCCTCTATATTTTGCCCTTTGAATCATGCTCCGGTCAGTTGTCTATTTGGGCCAGACCCTTGATTCAAAAATTAATTCAAAACTGTGCCCAACATTGCGTTGGCTTCTACGACGACAGTGCCAGTTTCAACTTTTCACAACCTTGTTTCTGGCGACCTGAGGATTTGTGGCTTGGTTCGTGCGTGTACGCTTATTTTGATAGAAAAGCGGTCACAAAAAAGCTCACTGACGGACGCACAATGTCAGATATCCCAACAAAGGACGGAAAACCTGGCAAGTTTTACGCGAAAAACATAATAATAAGAGACAGAAAGACACCGGAGTTGTCATTACGAGGTCAAACTGTGCATTCTCTGCCTTGTAAGCGGAATCCGCAACCGGCCAAAATCAGATTTGTCGCGGAATCCGCAACATTGCTACTTTTCTATGATCTCCTAGTCTGTTTTGGATTCCACAAACAAATACCTAAATCATTGTACCGCTCAAAATCGCTCGAAAATTAGGCAAATTTGCGGAATCCGCAACTGTATTTGCGGAATCCAGAACATAGTTTGTGGAATCCACAAACAAATGATAAAACATTTGTATCGTTAAATTGAGCTGTTGGGGAATCCACAACTGTAAGTGGAATCCGCAAATTGTAAGTGGAATCCGCATTTTGTTTGCGGATTCCCTTTACAGAAATTTATATGTGTAGTAACCTTTAAAATTATGTCTTTTAAATACATGATTTGATGTAACTAGAATAGAAATTTACTAGAATAGAAAATTACTAGAATAGATCAGTGTTTGGGATTAATGCTGGACGGTTTTGGGATCATTCGAAAAACTGGACGAAGTAAACAATGCTACTAGAGAAAGAATTAATCAACAAAAATTAGATAAAGCAAATTGAAAAACGGCCAGCTTCATTTATATCTAAATGCAAGGAGTTATAAAACGCTGAATCAACATGAATGCCCTCGAAAAAGAATTCTTAGATCTCCAAAATGGAAATGAAAATTTTCAAGCGCCTTGAAGCAGAAAACTATCAAATTTTGATCTGAAAGATTTTCATATGCTTGAGCGGCGCCAGTTTGAAGTAGAAAATTTCTCCCAATTAGAAAACAGATCCTAAAGCAGAACAAAAAACTTTTATAATGAAAAAGCATCATTAAATACCACTGAATTTCGGATAGTACACCGAAGAACTATTGAGTTCTTCTCATTTAAAAACCATGAACTTAATTTTTTCTCAACTCTCAACTTTTTCATTTAAATCACAAGTTTTCAGTGGCCAACTTTTTTATCTAAAACGGCGCAAGTTTACGCACACGTTAATTTTTTTGAAAAAATTTTGAGAAAAAAAAACCAGATCGCTCTCCCAATGCCTCTGTACTCTGGCCGGTACCCAATGCCAGAAACAATGACACATGAGTGCGAAAGAAAAATCACCATTTTTTAAAAGTAATTTCAAAAGCAGAACGAAAAAATACATGCTAAAAGAGCTAAATTAATCACCACTGAGTTTAAGGGTGATGCACCAAACAAAATCATGTGCGCATATTTAGTGTTTTTTTTTAACAAAAATACTAAGAGAACTTTTTCGGATTTTTTTCAAAAAAACTATGCACACGTTTGGCACTTTCAAAGATAACCCACACGTTTGGAATTTTAAAAAATTAAAAGAAATCTAAAAGGTTGGTCCAATTTACCTAATTGAATTGTACCTATATGCAAAAAAAATACTCATGGGTCCACAAAAAAGTTTTATAAAATTAAAAAGATAGTTTCAGAGCAAAAGTTTTTCCGAAGTCAAACAGAGCTGCAGTAACTTTCAAGAAGATACA
The DNA here is from genome assembly GCF_963678635.1 of Symsagittifera roscoffensis. Classification (NCBI taxonomy): domain Eukaryota; kingdom Metazoa; phylum Xenacoelomorpha; order Acoela; family Convolutidae; genus Symsagittifera; species Symsagittifera roscoffensis. The sequence continues at coordinate 29,011,436 of NC_087067.1, read as the reverse complement.
TCAAAAATCTGGACAGTATTTTTCCATCAAATAATGTAAATTCAATACAAACATGCAATTAGGCTCAATCATGAACAAAACTTGACATAACATCAAGTAGGCACCCTATAAAAGCAATAAACGCTGCACCGTAGGCAAACAAATGAAAAAAAGAGTGCTAAATTTTGGAAGCTTACAAACACCAAAAACTTTTTTTTCCTTTTGTTTGGCACTAGAAAGAAAGGCATTGCACTATAATAATACTGACATTGCGGCAAAATCATAAAAAATGCCAGCAACACTTGACTCTAAAAAGCAAAAAAGGGGCTTCAATAAAAAGTCAGAAATGGGCGCCTTATATAAGGCTCAATTTTTGCTAGGATAGCCAACTGAGCTGATTTTATTTGCCAAAAAATAATATATGGGTACTAAAAAACCTCCCATTTAATTTAAAAAGTAGGTTGAGACGCAGTAAACGTATCTATCGAAAAAATGACCAGAACAACACCTAGCAAGGAAAATCGAAAAAGTACACCAAACAACCAATCAGTGTTTGTGCAAGGTATAAAAAAACTTGTTTTTATTTCTTAAATTTTTCTTACAAATTTCATGTGTTCACTGTCCAAAATTTTTTATAATTCAAAAAAACCGAGAAATCAGCACTCTCTAATTTTCATTCGCAAGAAAAAAAACAAGACGAAAAAAATTATAAGCCAAACACAACTCACAACTTAATTCTGCCAGACACAGAAGGTTTTCGGATTCGACAATTCATGCATTAAAAAAAATTATACTGATGACCGGAAAAATTTTAGTTTTCGGACTAGAGAGACCAGATAAAAAAGAAGATCTGTAGAAAGAAGGAGAAAAATCAGTGCTTGTTTTTTTCATTCGAAATGCTTTCTCCATTTCAATTCTCCTCATTCAAATCTTGATTTCACTCTAGTCTAAATTAATCCGGGCAAAAAATTGCCATTACTGGATTTGAACAAAAATGTATTGCAAGATAAAGGGAAACTTGCAATTGGTACCAAAAGTGAACCAATACTGGGGTTATACTGAACTATGGAAGTTGCACCTCAAGTCACTACAAGCAAAATTTTATCCCAGGCTCTGTACATAGTGTGTTTAGGAGTACATCTGGTTTGTAGCAGTTTTTCATTTAGAGGAACAGACTTCGGCTTCAAATTAATGAACGCGTAAGAAAAGCGCGTGTTTAGTAGTTTATCTGATTGGTAGTAATTTGGTAAAATTATGGAAGCTAACAGGGCGCATTGGCTGACAAATTATTAGCCCGAAAATTGGTCGGTTATTAAGGCCGCAGACCCTCTGTACAAAACCATTGAGGGTTAAAGCAAAACTCTGGAGTGTGAGACGACTTTGTCACCCAAATCACCAAAGGAGAAGAAGCCTCTAAGGCTGATTGTTCGTAATAGAAATGAATAAAGCCAATATTTTGCACCTCCACCTATATTGTACAAACTGTTTGTCGTTTAACACTAAAATGAGGAACAAAAAAAATAGTTTCACTGGTAGGCCTTCATTTTCAACAATGCAAGCTTGAGGGAAATAGCGCATTTGTTAGTTGTGAGATAATAATTGTTTCAAACAACCAACCAAATTGTTAATACTGAACATTTGGTCCTAAAAATCTGTTGGGTTTTTATTTGAACACTTAAATAAAAATGTTTTAATTTATTTGGAGCTTAAAAGTACTTGTTATCTTATGATTGACTAGAAGATCTTCTAAAGATCTTTCAATCAACAAAAGTTTGTTATTGACACAAAAATAAAAATTAACTCGATCATATCAGAAACCAGCGGATATAGATACATTACTAATTTCTAGAAGTTGCACCCCCTTCACTACAAGAAAAGTGTTATTGAAGGAACTGTTCACCGTGTTTTCCGCAGTTCGCCCACATGGGAGAATTTTGATGCAGCGATGGAAATCTGCCGTAAACAGTGGTTGGGTAATATAAGTTTAGAATGTTGGCCATTGTGGGTTGCGTGCATCGAAGTCCTTCAAAAGATCATTGGGAAGGCAAAACAAAAAGAAGATGGCAGAGATGCCCTTTGATTATAGTAGCAATTCATCGCCAACCTGGACTGTCCAATCTCAGGGGAACCGCAGTCCGACATTAGCAAAAGAATTGGCACAGTTGATTTTCCCCACTTTCGGTTTGAAAACCTGTATGCCCTCTTTTACCTCCTCTTTCTCCAGTGAACTGAAATCCAAAGTGAAAATTAACTCTCTAGAATGTCGTTTGTGCAAACCCAACAATGTTGGCGAAACGGTTCGACATCTCATCACGAAAACTGAGGAACACCTAGAAGAGGATATTACTGTTGGACAGCTTTTAAGGCGATGTGGAAGGGGTAGTGGTAATTTGGTGTTTACCTGCAATATAATCGACTAGGCTGCCAGCAACATTACGTTAGTTACATTAGAGGCGCTATAATACAAACAAACAATCGGGACCAAAAAACACGCGTGACTGGTGTGAAAGTAGCGGGCACACACTAAAACTATAGTTTTTGAATGTACAATTTTAGGCTGAAACAATAAATAATAAAGTAAATTACAGTAGACATGAAATTAGCATTCGAAAACAAAAAAAAATAAAAAAAACTTAGAAGTTTGAGGCTACGTTTACAAAATGATTACATGCAGAAATTTCAAACTTTTTATAATAATTGCAAAACTTCACTGTAGTTCAGTTTAATTCTGATCAATGGCGGTGGTGCCGCCTCTCTTGATCAACATATTTTGTATTCTTTTCATTTAGCTCGTCTCATATATATTAAATCCATTTTTCTTTCAAAAATTTTCCAGGGTTATTTTTGATTGCGTAGGTCATTATCGAGTTCACGATTTCTCGTGGCATGTTGTTTCAGCCTGTTGCAGCTCTGATTGTGAAAAAATGTTTTCTTATTTCGAGATTAGTTTTTTCATCACAACTTTATTGAACTTTATTCTTGTTCCTCTATTGTTTTGTTCGAACAAACTTTTTGTCGCCTTTGGATCATCAGGATTACAACCTTTTTTGAACATATCAATCATATTTGCTCGTCTTCTACGGAGTTCAAGGGTTTGTAGGTCTAGCTTAAGCAGTCTTTTTCCTTAGATTAATTCCCTCAAACCAGTGACCTTTCGAGTTGTTCTCCATTGAACTTTTTCCAGTAATGTGATGCGTTTCTTTAATCGTGGATACCAAACATGATTGCAAAACTCAAAATGAGGTAGATTTGCACATTTTCAAAAATACATGTATAGTCTCTTTGTTGGAAATCTTCTTGAAAATTGCAAATATTGAATTACTTTTTTCATTTTCATGAAAAAATGTGCTTCAAACAAAAATTTACTGTCAATGATAACACCCAGATTTATCTCCTCCTCAACCTTTATTCAATTCGTTTCCGTAGAGGCCGTAAACTTTTTCTAAAACTGTCAGCTCTTGCATTTGCAATAGTCATCTATACAAAGTTTTCATCATTGAAAAGCAAAAAGCTGCTTCATGGACAATTTTCCTGCTTTTCAAGATCTGCCTGAAGGATTTTAACATTTATTTCATCATTTATCTTGTGGCTTTGTTTCGCATCGTCAGCAAATAGGTGTAAATTTGCAAATTTTGAATCTTGCGTTGGGTTGATGTAGTTTAGAAATAATACCAGACCGAGGACAGAACCCTGTGAGATACCACCATGAACATTTTCCATCCTGTCTTGCTATTGTGGATTACCACTCTTTGCTGCATTTTAGAAATTAATTCTTTTATCCAATTCAATGTTTTTTGTTAATATCTTTGTTGGAGAATACCGAAGATTCTTTTGTTTGGCCTTGAGTCAATTTCTTTTTTGAAATTCAGTTAGATAATATCAACTTCTCTGTGGCTATCCAAAGTCGCAGTAAAACTGTCAAAAACTTTCAATAATTGAAATCGTGACAATATCCCAGGTAAAAATCCATTTTTTTATTTGTCAGGTTTTTGTTAGTATTTAAATAACTCATTAGATGAGAGCTGATGATATTTTCAAAAAATTACAAACATTTGATATAAGGCTTACTGGTCTGTAGCTCTCCGTCACGATACGGTTTCAATCTTTCTTACAAATAGAAACTAGGTGAGCCCAATTCCAATCTTCGGGTAACCTATTGTCGTTCCAAGATATATTCAAATTTTTGTCGATACTTGGACTAAATGTAGCCCTAATTCAAACATAAGCTTTGGGTGGATTTCATTTGTTCCTGGAGATTTTGACATGTTAATGACGTCTAGATGCTCTCTCACTGTTTGCTCCGTAATTTTTTGTCGGTAGTTAATTGTTGTTCTAGACCTAAAAAAAATTGTTCCCAGCTTACTTTTATAGCCTATATTTTACTATTACTGACTAGTGCGCTGTTCTTGTTTCTCTGTCTAAGTTTTGACAGTGGAACACGTTTTCGTTGTTTAATGTTCTAAGTCTTGAATTATTGACGTGTAAGACACTTACTCTGATCTTTGATCGTTTTGTAATGATCAGTTTAGAGTTTAAAAAGCTGAGGATGCAGAGTAATTTGAAATTTGTTGAAAATATGTTTTCAACGCATTCTCAAACTAAATAATCAAATTTAGAGGTCAACTGTGGCTGGCAAACTTCTTAACAGGATCTTGTAAGAAATATTTGTACATTGTTTTTCACCATCAATTAGATTATTTGATTGTAAGAAAACTGACGTTGCACATAGTTGCGTCAACCTTGAATTTGATTTCAGCATAAGTCTCTACAAATGCTACTACTGCTTCTTCTGTTTTCTGCGCGCTTTTATTATGTACCTTCCGGCATCCGTAGAGAAATTTTTCGTCAGAGTGACGAAAGTGTTTTTCTTAAATATTATAATTTAACTCGTTTTAATGTATCCAGCTTCATAACTGGTCGCATATACTTGATTGCAAGCAACCAAAAATGCCGAAAAAAAGTTGCACTAAACATTTGCTTATACCTATCTAATTTCCTTCATGCAATTTTTCTAAGTTCACAAACACAGTCCAACTGATGAAGATTTCATGAAGCTTAAAAAAACCTTATTCGACGAACGCGAGAACTATCACTCAGTAATTTTCGTGAAATCTTCTTACATGTTAAATCGAAACTTTGATGAAAAATTTTGGACTAATGTTTTTTAAAACAATTCGTTATAATCAAATGATTGGTTCAAAACGAACAAAACTGTAATTAATTTTTTTTTCGATTACATCAAATTTCTACTTTTTATTAAAATATCCTTGATTTAGTAACATCTAAAAACTCACTTATCCATTTTGCAGAAGCATAGCCAGAAGCATAGGCAGGAAATTTTTAATGAGTAATTAATGTACATGATTATAACGGAATTAAGATCAACTTCAATTATTTTATTTCAAATTTGCCTCGTTGTCATTATACTGAAGCAAACTAAATTACTAAAAGCTCGGCAAAATTAAGGCAACGTAATTTACTGAAAACTTGGTAAACGCAGGTTAAAAGGCAGATATGGAAATTTAAAAAGGTCAAATCACAAATTGGACTTTACAGAGCTTGACAAATTGAACAACTCGGCCTTTTACAAAATTTATTTGAATTAAATAATCAAAGAGAAGATTACCAGAAAAAATATGAAGGTAAAAAAAACAGAGGTGGAACGAGCAGGTTCCATAAACAACAACCTTCAAACCGACTGATATCGAAAACCGTGAAAGATTTTCCCCATTTCCCATACCAGAGGAAAGAAAAAACCTAATTGTAGGGTCGAGTAAAGCAGCTCGAATAAAGATTGAAACACTCACTAATGACATTATAGTACTTTCATGCAGGGGCAGCACTACTGAAGAATTTAATGTTCTTAATCGGTATCCTTATAAAAATTAAATTGCGATATTGTCCGTAACGTGGCCAAATCTGTTTTTGAAAAAAATCTTTCCCACTTAATTAAATTCTTTAAAAATTTCAGCAAATTGTTGAGGTAATTACTAACAAAGTAAGCCCAGATTTGGTGGTTGTTTGCAAAATACCGCCAAAATTAGGTAAGCGTGATGCATCGATGAATTTAATAACGCAATTAAGGATCATTTTGGATCTAGAGCGGGTTTTGAGGTGCTCAAATTGAACTCGCTGATAAAAGAGTTTAGAAGCTTTACGGCTTTTATTCTGCGACAAGATGCACTTTCTTCAATTTCGCGACGTCTTTTCTGACTTAATTGCCTCAGCATTTTTGTTGGTAAACAACTAAAACCTTCCCACATTCAAACTAGCCGATGATCTTTCATCCCAACCTGCCTTTCAAGCCCGTTTTCAGCATCATCACATTTGAACAACAATTTCAAAGTTCAATCCTGATAGCTTTCGAAAGCACCCATGAAGCCGCCATAAAGATATTACAAAAGTCATAAAAAAAGTTCTCGCTTTTCCGGAGCCACAATTAAAATCAACATCAAACTTTCAATTAGACTAAGGGCTTTCCTTAATGAGCTAAACTAGTTACGGCAAATTTTCTTCAAATTTTTTCTGTTATACTGTTTGATTTATCACACTTGCTTCTATTTTTAGTCCAAACTAGTTTATCTGTGCTTGCTTTTTTTGATGGCAAAGAGCTAATGATTCACGATGTTTTGAATAGAAAAAACAAAACATTAAATTGAAAAAATTTTCTTCCCTATATTTTTTAAGTTTGCCACTCTTGTTACTATTATAACTATTATTATCTATTTTATGGTTTACACCACAAGCACGCACACTCTTCTAGAACAAAACTCCGACAATCAGATGACGTTCATCCAAATCCGGGTCCACTGATAAATTTAAATTTCATCTCGTGAAAACTGGAAAACTACAAAAATGTCATTAAGTCTAACATCTACGTTGCAGAAGCATAGCCAGGAAACGTGTTCAGACCTGAAATATTTTGGAAAAACGATTGGTGAAAATACGATTTAAGGTTTTTCGGAAACGTGGCTAAATGACTCATACGAGCAAAACTTATGGGATCTAGATAGTGAAAACTCTGATTCATTTTGATCATCAGTCTAACCCAGCAAGAACACAAAAGGAGGCGGCATCATGCTTTTAGCACCAAGAAAACTTAACACAAAAATATGCCAAGGCATAAAAAGACTGCAAAAATTATGATAGTTTATGGGATGAAAACAAAAATGCATCCCAAAACTGAAAGATTTAATTTTTAATTAAATCCTACAATCTATGAAAAAAAAACACAATTTGAGTTCATTGAAGAACTTGCTCAGTCGACTGACGATGCACAATAATGTAACAGCACTAGGACAATTTTGAGCAATTATAGTTCAATTTATCTTAACATCGACGATAAAGTGTCGCTTGGTACAATTTTGACACCATATTATCTCGATTTTACTAACATTTTAAATCCTTTTCGCGTGAATTTAGTAATAGATTACCAAATCACCAGTCTTAGTTTAAAAGACCAAACAAACAAATCAACGTTATTTACTCCTCCTACAAAAAAACATTACTTAGCAAATATATTTTTTACTGACCGTAAATTATTTGGAATCAAAAAACTCCATTCAAGCAAAAAATATATGATACAAAAAACTACTCAGAGAATTTATTCGAATCGAATCTGTGAAACTTAACCGGAAAAGATTATACCAGTACACTAAACCAATAGCAATGGTCATTTTTTTCAGTCAAAATTTAATTGAGAAAATTGAAAGTAATGCGTCTTAAAAGGCAATTGCTTCAAAATGGCAAACTTCCCTTTCTAAATTTTTTTAAAAACTAGGTTTTGTTCTATGAAAACGAAACCAATAGCTGTCTTGCTATAGAACTACATCAAATAAATCATATAAGAGAACTATTTTTTTCTTCAGATTTATGTCTACTATAGAGTGCAAAATTGAACTTCTCAAATTAAAGGGAAAGAAACTGCAAGGCCCATCTGACATTCCATCATGGGCTATTAAAGCTGGTTGCATGAAACCTACACGCATCTTTCTTTTTTTCAATGAATACCTGAAAAAAAAACAATCTTTTTCCACAGAAACTTAAAGCAATTGTCACGCCAATATAGAAAATATTGATAGTGAGGAAACTGAAAACCATAAGCCTATCTTATTTACAAGAGCACTATTAAAAACTTTGAAAAAAACTTACATACTAGAAATAATGAACATCTGTTATCTTGAAATTTTTAAGCAACACACATTTTGATTTTCTGATAGCCAACAATTGATTCTGTTCTGTTTCGCACGAAATTATTTGCAAAATCGATTGTTACCAACAATTTTTTTGTGCTTGCTCCTTAATAGATTTCTCGGAAGCATTTGATTTTATTGACCAAAAATTGACCATTTAAACAAAAACAAAAACAGCAAAATTTTTCTGAACCTGCTATAAACTTGATAGTTTCTTTCAGAGGCAACAGAAAGAAAAACAGGAAATTATACTGGTTCGGACTGGATCTCACTTTATCAAGTTGTCCCACAAGGCACTGTATTTGGAACTCTCATTTTCAACCTGTACATCAATGAATTTCTCAAGCAACTTTCTAACTCATGCAAAGTAGTTCAAAATGCAGATGGCACATATCGTTTCTGTGACGATAGAAACAATGAGATTGCACTAAGAGAACTTGAAAAAATGCAACTCTTATCAAAAACGTTCTGGAGACACTTACTCTTTTTTAATGCTTAAAAATCAAAGCTTATCAACTTCATTAGAAAATGTGTTAAAAAAAAACAAAAAAAAGTACACTTGTTTTAAAAAATTCTAATAAATTGAAACACTAAAGTCAATCAAACGCACATTCCTATCATATCAACACTACTACTCATGAATGAACTCCTTATCAGTCACAAAATTATCAATCTCAGTAGAAAAACAATCAAGCTGAGAACTAAAACTTGTATTGATCGTGCAAAATTTAATTTATTATCTGATCTTGACTGGAAAGTAATTTGCCATTTCTGGAGAATAAAGCACCTCTAATAACCTGCTTGCGAAAAAATTCTGAAAACAATCACAGAATTTGAAAACAATCAATAAACTTGAACAGAAGAAATAAGAGTTTATATTTATTCGAAAGATTTAATGGGCAATACAACAGAAGTCCTTTTTAAAAAAGGAATCAGTAACAATTTGGAAGATAATTCATGCCGACAGTGTCATTTTCAAGAGAAATATTACCCACAGAAAACCTTCTGAGAGAAAATCTTTCGAGATTTTTTACCTACTTTCATTTAAATAAAATCCAACAGTGGCAAAATCTCGTGGAAAGATTTCAAATTTTTTTAATTTAAAATTCTCTAGGTTGCGATAGTACGAAGAAAATTCTGGACGTTTATAATTTTATATTCTGCTGTATTTGACAATCATAATCATAAACTGACATACACCTGTACACTTGAAAATACTTTAAACTCAAATATTGTTTTTCTTTGCAAATCTCAAAACATATTCAACGTTTTTTTTATTTGTTACTTTTATGGGATTGAGGGAATTGAAAATAAAAATTCTCAACGTTTTTGCACATTTTGCATCATCAAGTTTGAAAGAATCAAATTTTCAAAAAAAGATGATCAATCAAAGAAATATCCTAAGGCAAAGGCATTACAAAATAATGGAAATTTTAACAACCAGAAGTTTACAAATTTCCAGTTCGAGCCAAAATTTTATCGTGATTATATCATCAGACTTAATTTTCTGAGAGATTTTACTAATTTTAACTGTAAATTAACTTAAAATTAAATTTAATTTTTTTATTTGTCTCATTTTCCAATTTCGAAACATGTCAGTTTTTTATATCGAAAACTATTTGTTTTTGTATAATTTAAGGGTCATTTTTCTGCTCCTGAACTCATCACGCGTGTTTGTTCTCGGTCTCTCCTTCCAGATGTGAAGTGCTTCTAATGTCAGTGGCTTGACGTTGGTGGTAGCCTGGTCTATAACGTCACATGACAATCCGCGCTCGTGTCCTCATTTAAACTTTGCTTTAGATATTATCCTACAGGCTAGTCGTCTTTTTGATATTCGTCAATTCTAGTGGTTAGATAAAGAAAATAGGTGGAGTTACTCTCACAACATGAAATCTTGTAAACCACTTTTATTTTTAGTTCACGCGAAAAAGAAGACTTTAAGGATGGCAGGCAGGTTATCAGCTTTCTGGTGTTATCAGACTTTAATTGCCTCGGTACTGCAATACCATCATAGGTGGTTTGTCTGTGTTAGCAATACTCGCTTCATGTAGGTCCTTCCAAGGGCCCTTGTTGACTTTTCATTTGATGAGTTTGTCAAGGGTCCATGAAACAATTTTATCAGCCCAAGATTCTGGGTATTGCTTGTCCACCCATTGATTTTTATCCTCATTGGACATATTCCAAGCAAGGTGCTTCTAAAAATTTGATGAATTGCTCCTTCAATTATTTTCATATCATAATTACTCCAATTCTTAGGTGTGATTACAAGAAAATTTCGTAAAATGGGTAACAAAAATAAAAAACGTCCACGTTAACTTAAAAAAAGGATTGTCCCTGTATCAGTACTTTTTTGACAACCTCCACGCGTACGTTTTTACGTTTTCCATGATTTATTTACAGACACTGAAGGTTTAATCAAAAAAATTATTTCAGAAAATAAATCCTTCAAATTGTAATCTTTTTGCTCAATTAACAACTTGATGCTTTTCGGAACAAAATTAACCCAAAACTCTTCAAAAGCTAAAAATTTTTTCCAGTTTCCGAAGCAGGAAAAAACTGAATGCACAAGGAACAATTCACAGACCATTATCTTTTAAAAAGGTGGTGTGTTAATTCATAGAAAAGAAACACAAAGCAATTAGTTTTAACAATTTCTTGACAAAACACGCTGTATTTTGCAAAAACCAATTTGGATACAAAAATAACAGTCAATTGTTGATGCTGTATCGCAGGTTTTAGTTATCATAAGAGAAACAGTGGGGTCTAAAATGGACTCGCTATTGTTTTAATTGATCTCTCAAAAGCGTTTGAAACTGTTGAACAGAATTAATAAACTAACGGGCTAACGGACCACTGTTAAAATTAATGAAATCCTACTCATCAGACAGAAACCATTTTGTGATGGTGGGAAAAAATGGGGTCCAAAACAGAATTATTAATTGGATATTCCACTTTTGTTAATTCTGGGACCATTTTAAACAATTTTGTATTTGAAAGACTTACACAATGTATGTCAACACAGTAAGGTGATAATGTTCGCCTTTTCTTTTTCTCTCGAATGATTTTCTCTCAAAAAATTACAAATAAATAAGTTATGTTTGTACAAATTATGGTTCAATTTATCTTAACATCGACGATAAAGTGTCGCATGGTACAATTTTGACACCATATTATCTCGATGTTACTAACATTTTAAATCCTTTTCGCGTGAATTTAGTAATAGATTACCAAATCACCAGTCTTAGTTTAAAAGACCAAACAAACAAATCAACGTTATTTACTCCTCCTACAAAAAAACATTACTTAGCAAATATATTTTTTACTGACCGTAAATTATTTGGAATCAAAAAACTCCATTCAAGCAAAAAATATATGATACAAAAAACTACTCAGAGAATTTATTCGAATCGAATCTGTGAAACTTAACCGGGAAAGATTATACCAGTACACTAAACCAATAGCAATGGTCATTTTTTTCAGTCAAAATTTAATTGAGAAAATTGAAAGTAATGCGTCTTAAAGGCAATTGCTTCAAAATGGCAAACTTCCCCTTCTAAATTTTTTTAAAAACTAGGTTTTGTTCTATGAAAAAGAAACCAATAGCTGTCTTACTATAGAACTACATCAAATAAATCATATAAGAGAACTCTTTTTTTCTTCAGATTTATGTCTACTATAGAGTGCAAAATTGAACTTCTCCAATTAAATGGAAAGAAACCGCAAGGCCCATCTGACATTCCATCATGGGCTATTAAAGCTGGTTGCATGAAACCTACACGCATCTTTCTTTTTTTCAATGAATACCTGAAAAAAAACAATCTTTTTCCACAGAAACTTAAAGCAATTGTCACGCCAATATAGAAAATATTGATAGTGAGGAAACTGAAAACCATAAGCTTATCTTATTTACAAGAGTACTATTAAAAACTTTGAAAAAATTTTACATTCTAGAAATAATGAACATCTGTTATCTTGAAATTTTTAAGCAACACACATTTTGATTTTCTGATAGCCAACAATTGATGCTGTTCTGTTTCGCACGAAATCATTTGCAAAATCGATTGTTACCAACAATATTTTTGTACTTGCTCCTTAAAAGATTTCTCGGAAGCATTTGATTTTATTGACCAAAAATTGACCATTTAAACAAAAACAAAAACAGCAAAATTTTTCTGAACCTGCTATAAACTTGATAGATTCTTTCAGAGGCAACAGAAAGAAAAGCAGGAAATTATACTGGTTCGGACTGGATCTCACTTTATCAAGTTGTCCTACAAGGCACTGTATTTGGACCTCTCATTTTCAACCTGTACATCAATGAATTTCTCAAGCAACTTTCTAACTCATGCAAAGTAGTTCAAAATGCAGATGGCACATTTCGTTTCTGTGACGATAGAAACATTGAGATTGCACTAAGAGAACTTGAAAAAAAAGCAACTCTTATCAAAAACGTTCTGGAGACACTTACTCTTTTTTAATGCTAAAAAATCAAAGCTTATCAACTTCATTAGAAAACGTGTAAAAAAAACAAAAAAAAGTACACTTGTTTTAAAAAAAATTCTAATAAATTGAAACACTACAGTCAATCAAACGCACATTCCTATCATATCAACACTACTACTCATGAATGAACTCCTTATCAGTCACAAAATTATCAATCTCAGTAGAAAAACAATCAAGCTGAGAACTAAAACTTGTATTGATCGTGCAAAATTTAATTTATTATCTGATCTTGACTGGAAAGTAATTTGCCATTTCTGGAGAATAAAGCACCTCTAATAATCTGCTTGCAAAAAAATTCTGAAAACAATCACAGAATTTGAAAACAATCAATAAACTTGAACAGAAGAAAAAGAGTTTATATTTATTCGAAAGATTTAATGGGCAATACAACAGAAGTCCTTTTTAAAAAAGGAATCAGTAACAATTTGGAAGATAATTCATGCCGACAGTGTCATTTTCAAGAGAAATATTACCCACAGAAAACCTTCTGAGAGAAAATCTTTCGAGATTTTTTACCTACTTTCATTTAAATAAAATCCAACAGTGGCAAAATCTCGTGGAAAGATTTCAAATTTTTTTAATTTAAAATTCTCTAGGTTGCGATAGTACGAAGAAAATTCTGGACGTTTATAATTTTATATTCTGCTGTATTTGACAATCATAATCATAAACTGACATACACCTGTACACTTGAAAATACTTTAAACTCAAATATTGTTTTTCTTTGCAAATCTCAAAACATATTCAACGTTTTTTTTATTTGTTACTTTTATGGGATTAAGGGAATTGAAAATAAAAATTCTCAACGTTTTTGCACATTTTGCATCATCAAGTTTGAAAGAATCAAATTTTCAAAAAAAGATGATCAATCAAAGAAATATCCTAAGGCAAAGGCATTACAAAATAATGGAAATTTTAACAACCAGAAGTGCCGAAAAAAAGTTGCACTAAACATTTGCTTATACCTATCTAATTTCCTTCATGCAATTTTTCTAAGTTCACAAACACAGTCCAACTGATGAAGATTTCATGAAGCTTAAAAAAACCTTATTCGACGAACGCGAGAACTATCACTCAGTAATTTTCGTGAAATCTTCTTACATGTTAAATCGAAACTTTGATGAAAAATTTTGGACTAATGTTTTTTAAAACAATTCGTTATAATCAAATGATTGGTTCAAAACGAACAAAACTGTAATTAATTTTTTTTTCGATTACATCAAATTTCTACTTTTTATTAAAATATCCTTGATTTAGTAACATCTAAAAACTCACTTATCCATTTTGCAGAAGCATAGCCAGAAGCATAGGCAGGAAATTTTTAATGAGTAATTAATGTACATGATTATAACGGAATTAAGATCAACTTCAATTATTTTATTTCAAATTTGCCTCGTTGTCATTATACTGAAGCAAACTAAATTACTAAAAGCTCGGCAAAATTAAGGCAACGTAATTTACTGAAAACTTGGTAAACGCAGGTTAAAAGGCAGATATGGAAATTTAAAAAGGTCAAATCACAAATTGGACTTTACAGAGCTTGACAAATTGAACAACTCGGCCTTTTACAAAATTTATTTGAATTAAATAATCAAAGAGAAGACTACCAGAAAAAATATGAAGGTAAAAAAAACAGAGGTGGAACGAGCAGGTTCCATAAACAACAACCTTCAAACCGACTGATATCGAAAACCGTGAAAGATTTTCCCCATTTCCCATACCAGAGGAAAGAAAAAACCTAATTGTAGGGTCGAGTAAAGCAGCTCGAATAAAGATTGAAACACTCACTAATGACATTATAGTACTTTCATGCAGGGGCAGCACTACTGAAGAATTTAATGTTCTTAATCGGTATCCTTATAAAAATTAAATTGCGATATTGTCCGTAACGTGGCCAAATCTGTTTTTGAAAAAAATCTTTCCCACTTAATTAAATTCTTTAAAAATTTCAGCAAATTGTTGAGGTAATTACTAACAAAGTAAGCCCAGATTTGGTGGTTGTTTGCAAAATACCGCCAAAATTAGGTAAGCGTGATGCATCGATGAATTTAATAACGCAATTAAGGATCATTTTGGATCTAGAGCGGGTTTTGAGGTGCTCAAATTGAACTCGCTGATAAAAGAGTTTAGAAGCTTTACGGCTTTTATTCTGCGACAAGATGCACTTTCTTCAATTTCGCGACGTCTTTTCTGACTTAATTGCCTCAGCATTTTTGTTGGTAAACAACTAAAACCTTCCCACATTCAAACTAGCCGATGATCTTTCATCCCAACCTGCCTTTCAAGCCCGTTTTCAGCATCATCACATTTGAACAACAATTTCAAAGTTCAATCCTGATAGCTTTCGAAAGCACCCATGAAGCCGCCATAAAGATATTACAAAAGTCATAAAAAAAGTTCTCGCTTTTCCGGAGCCACAATTAAAATCAACATCAAACTTTCAATTAGACTAAGGGCTTTCCTTAATGAGCTAAACTAGTTACGGCAAATTTTCTTCAAATTTTTTCTGTTATACTGTTTGATTTATCACACTTGCTTCTATTTTTAGTCCAAACTAGTTTATCTGTGCTTGCTTTTTTTGATGGCAAAGAGCTAATGATTCACGATGTTTTGAATAGAAAAAACAAAACATTAAATTGAAAAAATTTTCTTCCCTATATTTTTTAAGTTTGCCACTCTTGTTACTATTATAACTATTATTATCTATTTTATGGTTTACACCACAAGCACGCACACTCTTCTAGAACAAAACTCCGACAATCAGATGACGTTCATCCAAATCCGGGTCCACTGATAAATTTAAATTTCATCTCGTGAAAACTGGAAAACTACAAAAATGTCATTAAGTCTAACATCTACGTTGCAGAAGCATAGCCAGGAAACGTGTTCAGACCTGAAATATTTTGGAAAAACGATTGGTGAAAATACGATTTAAGGTTTTTCGGAAACGTGGCTAAATGACTCATACGAGCAAAACTTATGGGATCTAGATAGTGAAAACTCTGATTCATTTTGATCATCAGTCTAACCCAGCAAGAACACAAAAGGAGGCGGCATCATGCTTTTAGCACCAAGAAAACTTAACACAAAAATATGCCAAGGCATAAAAAGACTGCAAAAATTATGATAGTTTATGGGATGAAAACAAAAATGCATCCCAAAACTGAAAGATTTAATTTTTAATTAAATCCTACAATCTATGAAAAAAAAACACAATTTGAGTTCATTGAAGAACTTGCTCAGTCGACTGACGATGCACAATAATGTAACAGCACTAGGACAATTTTGAGCAATTATAGTTCAATTTATCTTAACATCGACGATAAAGTGTCGCTTGGTACAATTTTGACACCATATTATCTCGATTTTACTAACATTTTAAATCCTTTTCGCGTGAATTTAGTAATAGATTACCAAATCACCAGTCTTAGTTTAAAAGACCAAACAAACAAATCAACGTTATTTACTCCTCCTACAAAAAAACATTACTTAGCAAATATATTTTTTACTGACCGTAAATTATTTGGAATCAAAAAACTCCATTCAAGCAAAAAATATATGATACAAAAAACTACTCAGAGAATTTATTCGAATCGAATCTGTGAAACTTAACCGGAAAAGATTATACCAGTACACTAAACCAATAGCAATGGTCATTTTTTTCAGTCAAAATTTAATTGAGAAAATTGAAAGTAATGCGTCTTAAAAGGCAATTGCTTCAAAATGGCAAACTTCCCTTTCTAAATTTTTTTAAAAACTAGGTTTTGTTCTATGAAAACGAAACCAATAGCTGTCTTGCTATAGAACTACATCAAATAAATCATATAAGAGAACTATTTTTTTCTTCAGATTTATGTCTACTATAGAGTGCAAAATTGAACTTCTCAAATTAAAGGGAAAGAAACTGCAAGGCCCATCTGACATTCCATCATGGGCTATTAAAGCTGGTTGCATGAAACCTACACGCATCTTTCTTTTTTTCAATGAATACCTGAAAAAAAACAATCTTTTTCCACAGAAACTTAAAGCAATTGTCACGCCAATATAGAAAATATTGATAGTGAGGAAACTGAAAACCATAAGCCTATCTTATTTACAAGAGCACTATTAAAAACTTTGAAAAAAACTTACATACTAGAAATAATGAACATCTGTTATCTTGAAATTTTTAAGCAACACACATTTTGATTTTCTGATAGCCAACAATTGATTCTGTTCTGTTTCGCACGAAATTATTTGCAAAATCGATTGTTACCAACAATTTTTTTGTGCTTGCTCCTTAATAGATTTCTCGGAAGCATTTGATTTTATTGACCAAAAATTGACCATTTAAACAAAAACAAAAACAGCAAAATTTTTCTGAACCTGCTATAAACTTGATAGTTTCTTTCAGAGGCAACAGAAAGAAAAACAGGAAATTATACTGGTTCGGACTGGATCTCACTTTATCAAGTTGTCCCACAAGGCACTGTATTTGGAACTCTCATTTTCAACCTGTACATCAATGAATTTCTCAAGCAACTTTCTAACTCATGCAAAGTAGTTCAAAATGCAGATGGCACATATCGTTTCTGTGACGATAGAAACAATGAGATTGCACTAAGAGAACTTGAAAAAATGCAACTCTTATCAAAAACGTTCTGGAGACACTTACTCTTTTTTAATGCTAAAAAATCAAAGCTTATCAACTTCATTAGAAAATGTGTTAAAAAAAAACAAAAAAAAGTACACTTGTTTTAAAAAATTCTAATAAATTGAAACACTAAAGTCAATCAAACGCACATTCCTATCATATCAACACTACTACTCATGAATGAACTCCTTATCAGTCACAAAATTATCAATCTCAGTAGAAAAACAATCAAGCTGAGAACTAAAACTTGTATTGATCGTGCAAAATTTAATTTATTATCTGATCTTGACTGGAAAGTAATTTGCCATTTCTGGAGAATAAAGCACCTCTAATAACCTGCTTGCGAAAAAATTCTGAAAACAATCACAGAATTTGAAAACAATCAATAAACTTGAACAGAAGAAATAAGAGTTTATATTTATTCGAAAGATTTAATGGGCAATACAACAGAAGTCCTTTTTAAAAAAGGAATCAGTAACAATTTGGAAGATAATTCATGCCGACAGTGTCATTTTCAAGAGAAATATTACCCACAGAAAACCTTCTGAGAGAAAATCTTTCGAGATTTTTTACCTACTTTCATTTAAATAAAATCCAACAGTGGCAAAATCTCGTGGAAAGATTTCAAATTTTTTTAATTTAAAATTCTCTAGGTTGCGATAGTACGAAGAAAATTCTGGACGTTTATAATTTTATATTCTGCTGTATTTGACAATCATAATCATAAACTGACATACACCTGTACACTTGAAAATACTTTAAACTCAAATATTGTTTTTCTTTGCAAATCTCAAAACATATTCAACGTTTTTTTTATTTGTTACTTTTATGGGATTGAGGGAATTGAAAATAAAAATTCTCAACGTTTTTGCACATTTTGCATCATCAAGTTTGAAAGAATCAAATTTTCAAAAAAAGATGATCAATCAAAGAAATATCCTAAGGCAAAGGCATTACAAAATAATGGAAATTTTAACAACCAGAAGTTTACAAATTTCCAGTTCGAGCCAAAATTTTATCGTGATTATATCATCAGACTTAATTTTCTGAGAGATTTTACTAATTTTAACTGTAAATTAACTTAAAATTAAATTTAATTTTTTTATTTGTCTCATTTTCCAATTTCGAAACATGTCAGTTTTTTATTTCGAAAACTATTTGTTTTTGTATAATTTAAGGGTCATTTTTCTGCTCCTGAACTCATCACGCGTGTTTGTTCTCGGTCTCTCCTTCCAGATGTGAAGTGCTTCTAATGTCAGTGGCTTGACGTTGGTGGTAGCCTGGTCTATAACGTCACATGACAATCCGCGCTCGTGTCCTCATTTAAACTTTGCTTTAGATATTATCCTACAGGCTAGTCGTCTTTTTGATATTCGTCAATTCTAGTGGTTAGATAAAGAAAATAGGTGGAGTTACTCTCACAACATGAAATCTTGTAAACCACTTTTATTTTTAGTTCACGCGAAAAAGAAGACTTTAAGGATGGCAGGCAGGTTATCAGCTTTCTGGTGTTATCAGACTTTAATTGCCTCGGTACTGCAATACCATCATAGGTGGTTTGTCTGTGTTAGCAATACTCGCTTCATGTAGGTCCTTCCAAGGGCCCTTGTTGACTTTTCATTTGATGAGTTTGTCAAGGGTCCATGAAACAATTTTATCAGCCCAAGATTCTGGGTATTGCTTGTCCACCCATTGATTTTTATCCTCATTGGACATATTCCAAGCAAGGTGCTTCTAAAAATTTGATGAATTGCTCCTTCAATTATTTTCATATCATAATTACTCCAATTCTTAGGTGTGATTACAAGAAAATTTCGTAAAATGGGTAACAAAAATAAAAAACGTCCACGTTAACTTAAAAAAAGGATTGTCCCTGTATCAGTACTTTTTTGACAACCTCCACGCGTACGTTTTTACGTTTGTCCATGATTTATTTACAGACACTGAAGGTTTAATCAAAAAAATTATTTCAGAAAATAAATCCTTCAAATTGTAATCTTTTTGCTCAATTAACAACTTGATGCTTTTCGGAACAAAATTAACCCAAAACTCTTCAAAAGCTAAAAATTTTTTCCAGTTTCCGAAGCAGGAAAAAACTGAATGCACAAGGAACAATTCACAGACCATTATCTTTTAAAAAGGTGGTGTGTTAATTCATAGAAAAGAAACACAAAGCAATTAGTTTTAACAATTTCTTGACAAAACACGCTGTATTTTGCAAAAACCAATTTGGATACAAAAATAACAGTCAATTGTTGATGCTGTATCGCAGGTTTTAGTTATCATAAGAGAAACAGTGGGGTCTAAAATGGACTCGCTATTGTTTTAATTGATCTCTCAAAAGCGTTTGAAACTGTTGAACAGAATTAATAAACTAACGGGCTAACGGACCACTGTTAAAATTAATGAAATCCTACTCATCAGACAGAAACCATTTTGTGATGGTGGGAAAAAATGGGGTCCAAAACAGAATTATTAATTGGATATTCCACTTTTGTTAATTCTGGGACCATTTTAAACAATTTTGTATTTGAAAGACTTACACAATGTATGTCAACACAGTAAGGTGATAATGTTCGCCTTTTCTTTTTCTCTCGAATGATTTTCTCTCAAAAAATTACAAATAAATAAGTTATGTTTGTACAAATTATGGTTCAATTTATCTTAACATCGACGATAAAGTGTCGCATGGTACAATTTTGACACCATATTATCTCGATGTTACTAACATTTTAAATCCTTTTCGCGTGAATTTAGTAATAGATTACCAAATCACCAGTCTTAGTTTAAAAGACCAAACAAACAAATCAACGTTATTTACTCCTCCTACAAAAAAACATTACTTAGCAAATATATTTTTTACTGACCGTAAATTATTTGGAATCAAAAAACTCCATTCAAGCAAAAAATATATGATACAAAAAACTACTCAGAGAATTTATTCGAATCGAATCTGTGAAACTTAACCGGGAAAGATTATACCAGTACACTAAACCAATAGCAATGGTCATTTTTTTCAGTCAAAATTTAATTGAGAAAATTGAAAGTAATGCGTCTTAAAGGCAATTGCTTCAAAATGGCAAACTTCCCCTTCTAAATTTTTTTAAAAACTAGGTTTTGTTCTATGAAAAAGAAACCAATAGCTGTCTTACTATAGAACTACATCAAATAAATCATATAAGAGAACTCTTTTTTTCTTCAGATTTATGTCTACTATAGAGTGCAAAATTGAACTTCTCCAATTAAATGGAAAGAAACCGCAAGGCCCATCTGACATTCCATCATGGGCTATTAAAGCTGGTTGCATGAAACCTACACGCATCTTTCTTTTTTTTCAATGAATACCTGAAAAAAAAAACAATCTTTTTCCACAGAAACTTAAAGCAATTGTCACGCCAATATAGAAAATATTGATAGTGAGGAAACTGAAAACCATAAGCTTATCTTATTTACAAGAGTACTATTAAAAACTTTGAAAAAATTTTACATTCTAGAAATAATGAACATCTGTTATCTTGAAATTTTTAAGCAACACACATTTTGATTTTCTGATAGCCAACAATTGATGCTGTTCTGTTTCGCACGAAATCATTTGCAAAATCGATTGTTACCAACAATATTTTTGTACTTGCTCCTTAAAAGATTTCTCGGAAGCATTTGATTTTATTGACCAAAAATTGACCATTTAAACAAAAACAAAAACAGCAAAATTTTTCTGAACCTGCTATAAACTTGATAGATTCTTTCAGAGGCAACAGAAAGAAAAGCAGGAAATTATACTGGTTCGGACTGGATCTCACTTTATCAAGTTGTCCTACAAGGCACTGTATTTGGACCTCTCATTTTCAACCTGTACATCAATGAATTTCTCAAGCAACTTTCTAACTCATGCAAAGTAGTTCAAAATGCAGATGGCACATTTCGTTTCTGTGACGATAGAAACATTGAGATTGCACTAAGAGAACTTGAAAAAAAGCAACTCTTATCAAAAACGTTCTGGAGACACTTACTCTTTTTTAATGCTAAAAAATCAAAGCTTATCAACTTCATTAGAAAACGTGTAAAAAAAACAAAAAAAAGTACACTTGTTTTAAAAAAAATTCTAATAAATTGAAACACTACAGTCAATCAAACGCACATTCCTATCATATCAACACTACTACTCATGAATGAACTCCTTATCAGTCACAAAATTATCAATCTCAGTAGAAAAACAATCAAGCTGAGAACTAAAACTTGTATTGATCGTGCAAAATTTAATTTATTATCTGATCTTGACTGGAAAGTAATTTGCCATTTCTGGAGAATAAAGCACCTCTAATAATCTGCTTGCAAAAAAATTCTGAAAACAATCACAGAATTTGAAAACAATCAATAAACTTGAACAGAAGAAAAAGAGTTTATATTTATTCGAAAGATTTAATGGGCAATACAACAGAAGTCCTTTTTAAAAAAGGAATCAGTAACAATTTGGAAGATAATTCATGCCGACAGTGTCATTTTCAAGAGAAATATTACCCACAGAAAACCTTCTGAGAGAAAATCTTTCGAGATTTTTTACCTACTTTCATTTAAATAAAATCCAACAGTGGCAAAATCTCGTGGAAAGATTTCAAATTTTTTTAATTTAAAATTCTCTAGGTTGCGATAGTACGAAGAAAATTCTGGACGTTTATAATTTTATATTCTGCTGTATTTGACAATCATAATCATAAACTGACATACACCTGTACACTTGAAAATACTTTAAACTCAAATATTGTTTTTCTTTGCAAATCTCAAAACATATTCAACGTTTTTTTTATTTGTTACTTTTATGGGATTAAGGGAATTGAAAATAAAAATTCTCAACGTTTTTGCACATTTTGCATCATCAAGTTTGAAAGAATCAAATTTTCAAAAAAAGATGATCAATCAAAGAAATATCCTAAGGCAAAGGCATTACAAAATAATGGAAATTTTAACAACCAGAAGTTTACAAATTTCCAGTTCGAGCCAAAATTTTATCGTGATTATATCATCAGACTTAATTTTCTGAGAGATTTTACTAATTTTAACTGTAAATTAACTTAAAATTAAATTTAATTTTTTTATTTGTCTCATTTTCCAATTTCGAAACATGTCAGTTTTTTATTTCGAAAACTATTTGTTTTTGTATAATTTAAGGGTCATTTTTCTGCTCCTGAACTCATCACGCGTGTTTGTTCTCGGTCTCTTCTTCCAGATGTGAAGTGCTTCTAATGTCAGTGGCTTGACGTTGGTGGTAGCCTGGTCTATAACGTCACATGACAATCCGCGCTCGTGTCCTCATTTAAACTTTGCTTTAGATATTATCCTACAGGCGAGTCGTCTTTTTGATATTCGTCAATTCTAGTGGTTAGATAATGAAAATAGGTGGAGTTACTTCCACAACATGAAATCTTGTAAACCACTTTTAATTTTAGTTCACGCGAAAAAGAAAACTTTAAGGATGGCAGGCAGGTTATCAGCTTTCTGGTGTTGAAAACAATTGGTGCCTTGATTATGTTCAGCACCTTATTTGCAAATATCAGACTTTAATTGCCTCGGTACTGCAATACCATCATAGGTGGTTTGTCTGTGTTAACAATACTCGCTTCATGTAGGTCCTTCCAAGGGCCCTTGTTGACTTTTCAATTGATGAGTTTGTCAAGGGTCCATGAAACAATTTTATCAGCCAAAGATTCTGGGTATTGCTTGTCCACCCATTGATTTTTATCCTCACTGGACATATTCCAAGCGAGGTGCTTCTAAAAATTTGATGAATTGCTCCTTAAATTATTTTCATATCATAATTACTCCAATTCTTAGGTTTGATTACAAGAAAGTTTCGTAAAATGGGTAACAAAAATAAAAGACGTCCACGTTAACTTAAAAAAAAGGATTGTCCCTGTATCAGTACTTTTTTGACAACATCCACGCGTACGTTTTTACGTTTGTCCATGTTATATTTACAGACACTGAAGGTTTAATCAAAAAACTATTTCAGAAAATAAATCCTTCAAATTGTAATCTTTTTGCTCAATTAACAACTTGATGCTTTTCGGAACAAAATTAACCCAAAACTCTTCAAAAGTTGAAAATTTTGCCAGTTTCCGAAGCAGGAAAAAACTGAATGCACAAGGCACAATTCACAGACCATTATCTTTAAAAAAGGTGGTGTGTTAATTCATAGAAAAGAAACACTTAGCAATTAGTTTAAACACTTTCTTGACAAAACACGCTGTATTTTGCAAAAAACCAATTTGGATACAAAAATAACAGTCAATTGCTGATGCTGTATCGCAGGTTTTAGTTATCATAAGAGAAACAGTGGGGTCTAAAATGGACTCGCTATTGTTTTAATTGATCTCTCAAAAGCGTTTGAAACGGTTGAACAGAATTAATAAACTAACGGGCTAACGGACCACTGTTAAAATTAATGAAATCCTACTCATCAGACAGAGACCATTTTGTGATGGTGAGAAAAAAGGTCCAAAACAGAATTAACTAATTGGAGTTTCCACTTTTGTTAATTCTGGGACCATTTTAAACAATTTTGTATTTGAAAGACTTACCCAATGTATGTCAACACAGTAAGGTGATAATGTTCGCCTTTTCTTTTTCTCTCGAATAATTTTCTCTCAAAAAATTACAAAAAAATAAGTTATGTTTGTACAAAACACTCGAAGACACATTTATTAATTGAATTTTGATGAAACCAATTGAGTCAATTTTCACATCCAATACCTTTCCATCTATACGTATTTTTTTTCCTGCTTTCTGGACAAATGCCATTTAGATCTACCGTTTTTTTTTTTGCAAATTTTGGGAATCTTTTCCCTCGATACCTGTTCCAGCTTTTGCATCCAAAAATTTGCCAGTATGACTGCAGGAGAGGCTCCCATAGCCAAATCGTCCTTTTGTGTTTACCACCAATCATTGCACTTAAATAGCAAGACCTACAGCAAGGTTTAGGAAACTCTTCATAGTTTTGCGAGCAATGTCCGGAGGTTTCTCCTGCCATAAAGTTTTCTGAGTGCAACTTCGACAGCCTCTTTGTTTTGAGCAGTAGTGTTAAGTTTTTAAACTCTTAAAGATCATTACTCAATAGTATCATTTAACAAGACCATTATGCATAAAAGACAAACTTTATATAAGTATTTGAGAATTATCACGATTGTGACATTCGACCAAAATGACCGAAAATGCATATCAACAACGACTTTTTATTTGAAGCAGTTTGGCGGTAGAATTGACTGTTTTGGACGATTAACAGTGTTAATCATTCAATTGAACGTATTCGGAGAAGTCAATTTGGATCGAGGAATTTAATTTCAAATTTTCGAATTAGGTGTGCATGACACCTACCAATTTTATATTTCGCGTTAACTGAAGAAGCGCGAAAATTGGGACAACGATTTTCACTTAGACAAAAAGACGTGTGACTAATATAGCGAACGACAGAAATTTATTTCATGAATATTCGAAGAAGAGCGCTCCGAGTTGTAACGATTGTACATCTACAATCGTTACCGAGCAATTGCCGAGAATCCAGAGGGCTGTCGGGAGGATTTTACTACCCTTCCTGCTCGTCAAGAAGACAGATCTTCGTCCGGATTCAAGAACTATCAGATTCACTATCAGATAATTAGAAGCTGGGGGTTGAGGGAAAGGGTGGATCCATCTCCGATGGATATGATGATTTTTATCTACTGAACAATAGCAATATTATATAAGGAGTAGACCTGTTTCTAGGAGTGACCTCGTGGTCTGGGGATTTTGAGACCCAGCTATGAGCTCACTATTTCTGTATGTAACTAAGTTAATTTGCGCGGTTTGGCCGTTAGCCTTTAAGTTGTAACGACTTTGTCGACCCATTGTTAGTGAACCACACATTGAACTGGCTTGGTAGAGATGATCAAAAGCATGTGAAGCTCTCATAACACGCTAGCCAGTCGTTTTAGAACCTAGCTTAACTTTCTGGCGACTGTTACAGATCTCATCGATTGCTCTGATTTTCTATTTTTTCAGGACTATCTATGTAAATATTGTGAAAATGAATCGAATTCATTTTCTAAAGCCAACTGAATTGTATTATATTTCAGGACTATCTATGTAAATATTGTGAAAATGAATCGAATTCAATTTCTAAAGCCCACCGAATTGTATAATATTATTCAACAGAGATCACGCTATCCTTCCGTATCTGATAACAATTTCCTGTTAATATTAGGTAGTTAAAATTGAACACAAATCAAGGATATTTAAGAATGAATGTAAACCAAACATCTATGAAGTCTGTTCATTTTAGATGCTAGGTCAGCTGCTGAGTATGCCGAGTCCCATATTATAACGGCAAAGTTGGCCCCTCGCCAAGATGTAAGTTTTCATTTTTGGTTCGGTTTTTAAAAATTTGTTCTGCATATTTTATTTCCGCTCGTATTCTAACGACACCTAGTTGATTTTTGCGCTTAAAATTGGCAAACTTGATACAAATTGCATACTGAGCTCAATGGATTTGATTGGACGGGATTTAAGTTCAAATTGATGAGTACCTTTCAAGACGAAGAGCGTTATTCAAAGTTAACCTAAATTCAATTTTTTCTTTGAGTAATTGCTCACTGTATTTGTTTTAAACGTTTCCTCAAATTAAATAAGAAATCATGCGATAATTGCTAACAGTATTTTTTTTAAACGTTTCCTGAATATAAATAAAAAAACATACGGTCCGATGGACATAATCTCAGTTTCATATCGAGCCACGACGCTTACTATTTGTAAACGGGAAACACTAATTCACTCAAATTTTTGTTTTCTGAGTTTTGTGAGGAGTTTTGTGTTCGGGGGAGTTTTAGTTTTTCAGATAATTTTTTTTGTTTTTTTTTTTCAGGAAGTGTCAAATATGTTCACGATCAAATTTGATTTTTCGAGGTTTGAACTTTTGATTTCTTTTTAATTTAGTTGATTTATTTGGTTAAAAGGAAGGCAAACTGCACAATCGAACAGCAAAAGTGTTAAGTTCACGAAAAACGAGGTCCACTTCTAGTTTCGATTGTAGTATATAATTTTCAGATTTCCGAGCAGAAAAAAAAATCTTTCCATTGAAATTTTTTTCAAATTGAGATAATTTTATCCTAAATGTGCAAATATCAATTGTTTTTGAAATTCAAAGAACTTGAAGGCCATCTATTTGTTTTGAAAATTGAGTGTTGATTTTTTTTTCAAAAAAAAAACGAAGTATTTCTTCTGTTTCCTTGCGTTCGTTGACTCTTTTCCAACTGTCTGTTGGCTATTTTTTTCTTATTTTGTTCTCAGGTACCACAAAAATTTGTCGGAAGGGCTGACTGATGTATCATTTTGAAGCCCTTGCAGTCCTGATTCAGATCATATTAAAAAGTCCAAAAAATCCTCAGCTCAGAGAGAAACCAGTATAAATTTTTAATATTTTATCTAATTTCGAGCAAATAAAACGTGCGAGCAAGTATATAATACAGAATTAATAACCAAAAAATGTTCTGCAAATTTTTTTGTCGATTTATTTTTTGATTAAAACTTTTTCAAACTTGCGTATTGATTGTACTCTTACTATCGATTGTACTTAGTTTCTGGGTTTTCTTTCAGATCCGATCTAACGAAGAAAAAGCATCTCAATTTGCGAACAAAAATGCACCGCTATCCCTGTTTAATTTTGTTTTAGTCAGGTCCACTCGATTTTTGGTGCCTCAAAGTAATCGTGTAGGGGGTTGAGTGAGTTATCATGTTTAAGTGCTATTAGCCATTATTTCGATTCCAAAAAATGCAAAGAGTTGATTTGGAATTCGAAAAATACAAATTTATCAGGATTTTTCCGTCTTTCAGACTAATTTACACTTAGGATGGTTTTCGTGTTAATTTGACATAATTTATTAATATATTTCACATTAAGCAGATTTATATAATATTGAAAGAAATTAATTTTAAAAATATAAATTTACCAGTTGTCGCTGTTACGAATTGCGTTCGCCTGTTCTGCAGTGTTCGAAAATTAGATTCCGAATGATTTTTTATTGCAGATCGCGTTATCCGATCCACTAGATTTCTTGGTTAAGTTCTGATCTTACATATTATTCTGGATGGCTCTATCCTTTTCTTGAATGTCTCAAACACCAAATTCTTGGTTCATTGAAATAAAAATTCATCGGGAAAAGGCCAGCCGATATATAATTAGACCGAAAACGAGGAACGTATTAAGTCAGCCAAATAGTGTTTATGCTGTAACGAAAAGTTTTTTTGGCTGGTTTAACTGCGGCTGGTTATCTACCGCCTTCTTATGGAGTTGAAATTGATGTTGCGTTTGTAGGATGGACAATGGAAAGTTCCCTACGAGGCAGAGTTGGAGTGCAAGGAACACATTGTGGTCTATGATGGACACTCGAGATCAAGAGACGCGAGCGAAAGTGAAGATGAGTTGAATGCGATCCAGTTGGCCAAATTCTTAGTCGCACAAGGCAGCAAAAACCCAATACAAATCGCAGATGGTAAACACTTACACCCTCCCTCCTTACAATCGATTTGGAGTTAGAAAATAGTGGTTTTTCAGAAATACAGCTTTACGAACGGGACAGTGATATTTTAAAAAATATATGTATCAAAAAGTTTCCATTAAGACACTGAAGTATAAAATAGAAATTTTCCAAGCTACAATTTACATTGCCAAAATTTAAATTAATTCTAAATTAATCTACATTTAAAAAATTCGCGTTTCATTTCGTTTTTAGCGACTTTTTGTTGTGTTTTTAGAACCACTTTTGAGTGTGTTCTAGGGAGATTTTGAGGCTGAGTATCGCTCATGCTGTACTTGGATACATTGAAAACGCAACATCAAAAAATTAGATCCCGAAAAATATTTCCTACATGACTTTCAACACTCTGCGAAAGCCATATAGTTTGCTTGATGATCAACGAGAGAATTAGAATGCCCGCACTTTTGTGCTAAATATATATTTTTGGTCAATAATCTTAAAAAGACGTGGTCGAAAATAGAAACAGTTTTCAATCATTAGTGTCCGACACTTTTTTTTGCATCCAAAGTTTTCTGCGGTTTTTTCGTCTTTTATCTTCTGTGTGCTCATTGCTGGATTTTTGAACACCGAGGTTGTTCAGGGTCATTTAGACTATCCAAATGATTCGAAAAAAAGTTTGAATATTGAAGAAATAAAAAAAAGGATATGCTTCAGGTGGATACGAAGATTTTTCCAAGCTGTACCCATTTCTCAGAACTAAGAAGATACTCTACATGCCCAAGGTAAGTGTATATCTTTCTCCTATCGGCAGACGGCTGACAAAGGGCTATCATTGATGAGCCTAAGGATCATTCAAGATGCTCTAAAAATATCTGCATTTTTAAAATGTGGGTTCTGGACTTTAAATACTCAATTAATAATAAAACTTGAGTCATACCTGTCATACTCAAGTCATACCTGTATATCTTTCTCCTATCGGCAGACGGCTGACAAAGGGCTATCATTGATGAGCCTAAGGATCATTCAAGATGCTCTAAAAATATCTGCATTTTTAAATTGTGGGTTCTGGACTTTAAATACTCAATTAATAATAAAACTTGATTTGAAGTCAAAGACCTGTCAAATTTACTGGGTATTGTATATTTCTTCATCGAAAGTTTTCATAACCTGTTATTCGGTCATTTTCCCTCGTCAAATATAATAATTGACATTTAAAGTTGGTTGCCCTAACTATTTAAAGTTAGTTGCAACCAAGTATCACAGAAAATTATTGGAACTCCCAAATCAATTAGCGTGTTCGCAGTTTTTGATACCAGCAAAACAATAGCTCAGGACTATGTTCAATCAATGAGTTTTTAAACATGAATGCTTCGACTGTTTCGGTTCGGTCATTGGTGCAGGAGGTCAAGATTGACTGATCCGGGCTAGCTTAACGAAGCTGAACCGTCTAAAGATCGTCTATCTGATTTCTAATGGATGTGAAGTCAAGAGATGGGTTTACATACTCAATGGCCTAGAAAAATTATTTAAAACTAAATGAGCTACGTAAGAAGCTATCAGACTATTCATTGAATTATCGTCAAAGATAGTTAAAAGATTAAAAAGTGGCAGTTTTGTTCAAACGTGCAAAATGAAATGATTCGAGGTGCAATTTAACATTGAGTAGTTATGCTATAACATGTTATATCTCATAACTTAGCAGCCTTGATTTCAGCATCGAGATGAATCGAGCTACGACGCAAGTAGAGTAGGTCCTGCCTTGGCCTCGCTGGCTAAGCAGGGTCCAATTGGCGACTGGAGGTCTCGCCAGTTTTACAAGAACACTCTAGTAACAATTGTCTTTCAGTCTCTTTAGATCTACAAACTGTTATTCTATTTTTCTTTTTTTTAGATTAATGCTCAATGAAATAGTAAAACATGAAAGAAATCGAAAATTAGTTTCGGTCGAGAGCCATAAAAAACTTCTCTGATAGCGAGATGGTAAAAGGCAATTTAAGTAAAAGTAGCGTTGTCAGTTCTCAAAATGTACAACAATTCAACCCTTCTAGTTTTCATTTGGCCTAGCTTCATTTTGATCCGAGGAGACCTCTAAAGGGTCCTCTACAAAATCCTATCAATGAAAACTGCATTTTTCTAATGATCGTGTGTGATAGAAGTTCATAATGTTTGAGGAGCTGGACGTGATTGTGACATATCCGACTGAGATCATACCTGGACAGTTGTACATGGGCAGTGTGGAGCAGGCTCTGAACAAGCGAATCCAGAAGGACCTCAAAGTGAGAGCACATGTCGCTGTCACGAACGAAAACGAGACATAGTGAGTAGCACGTAGCACTGTTTAGGTTTCACTCAGTCCCAAACTTCTGCATAATTGGCGAGTTTTGAGAATATCGTTTGAGGCAAAACTGAGTTTGAGGCGTTCAAAAGAATCTTTAACATATTTGAGTGCTTGCCTGTTTTTTGGGTGTGTATGCTAAGTACAACTTTACTGCTGTGTTTGAATCGCAACAAATTTGTTTCTGATATTTTCACTGATTTAAGAATTCTGTTTAATGCTTTGACGCAGTTCTCTAATGAAGTTGTTTCTGTCTCTTTTCAGTTTTGCCACCGATTCGGATAAATTGTGTCGAGTTGGGATAGAAGACGAAGTTGGAAGCGATCTACTCTCGTGTCTCGACGCTGTCTGCAAGTTTATTGGTGAGAACTATCAAGCCTTTCATTGAACTGATTAATTGCAAACAGTTCAAATGAACTAATGTCAGAATTATTATTTTATAAGGTATTCCTGATGGCCGAATATTGTGGCCTCAGAAAATCACAAAGCTCAGGGGCAGATCTAGGTTTTTCTCGAGGGGAGGGGGGTGTGATCTTTTTGCAGTTTGTAGAAAATTTTAACCAAATTTGTGTTTTTTTTTGCGCGCGCTCTCCTTCAAAATTAGTATCTCGATTTTAGGAAAGATTTTAGGGTTGGTGGGCATAAAATGGACGGCATAAGATATTACCAAAGGATGGACCCTTTAGTTGGTGAGAAGGTCAAATCCCTGAGAACAGCAAAATTTTTTGGACAAAATCTTTGTTTCTGAGTTGCATCTGTTCGTCCTATCGTTATTACACTAGCCGGCATGCGAGCGTAGTGTATTAGTATGAACCTTCTTTCCCCCAATCTAACTCGCAAATAAAAGTGCTCATTTGGTGGCTCTTTTGCTTTAGTTACGATCTGTAGCATTAGAAATATCATAGCATCTGTTGTCTGCTTTATTTGTAGCTAGTGGTTGACGATTGTTAATTGTGCGTAGCTGAGAGATTAGCGCGTGAGATATTTAATCTGTTCTTCGGAGGTTTGAATCCGTAGCGTGGCAAAGTCGTTCAGGCTTATTTCTACTTTTTTCTTTCTTATTTCATTTTATTGAGCTGCTTTTTGACGCGCAGCTTCGACTCTGTGTCACTGGTTCCATCAAAATAAATTTTCAACAGACAGGTAACTCAAACAAGGTTAGCTGGGCTACTGTGCACATAGCACAGAATATTCCGACTATAAAAATACATTTTTTTAAACCTAATAATGTCGTTTTTTCTCTGGGCTGATAAAATTATGAACGAAAAATTAGAAATTAGGCATATTCGGCAAGCATAGTATAAAAACCAGTTGGAAAACAGTTTTGGTAGAAGAAAAACTTACTTAAAATAGTTAAAGAATTTTTTTTATTCCCAAAATGGCGCTTAAAACTCCAAAAACTAATATGATTTGAGATTTTTGTTTTAACAATTTTTTCGGTTTTGAAAAACTCCCCTCCATGAGCAGCTACGCCCAAAATTTTTTTAACCTAAATTTATGGTCCTCGGAATAGTGAATTTAATTGTCTTTTTTTGACCGTTTTTTTTAAATCTTTTTTGACTTTTGTCGAAAACTAGCCTCATAAACCTGAGTTTGTGGCTTCAATGGAGATAAAGGGCGTTGTTAAGCTCCCATGTCACAGCGGTCA
This sequence comes from Symsagittifera roscoffensis, assembly GCF_963678635.1. Lineage (NCBI taxonomy): Eukaryota > Metazoa > Xenacoelomorpha > Acoela > Convolutidae > Symsagittifera > Symsagittifera roscoffensis. Next base: position 28,979,644 of record NC_087067.1, on the reverse strand, counting down.
CTCACAAATTTTTTGATATCCTCAGAAAAGTCGATTTTTTGTGCGTTTTTTTAAACTTAATGAATTTTACCGAAAAATACCTTCCCATATCTGGAATTTTGATTTCAATTCAAAAAACGGGTTTTGAGAAGCCCATATGCATACCCGAATACGCCCAATTTCTTTGACCCAAAAAGTTTTGGCCCTCGGAAAAGTCAAAATTTTTATATTTTTCGACGAATTTTTGACTTTTCTCGAGAAATACCTTGCCAAACTGGGTTTTTGGGTTCAGTCAAAATTGCAGGTTGGGTGAATTTCTTCTGCATAAGCGGCTTATCCCTTTTTCTTCGAAAACAAAAAGATATGATTCTTGGCTATGATTCTCCAATGAAGTAACTGGAAATGGCGCGAAGTAACATGACTGATTTTTAAGATTCACTTGTCGGATCCAATTTTTCAGTTTTTTCTGCGGAATAAAAAAGTTATCTATTGACCCAATGTTCAGAAAAGATTCGTTTTATCCTAAAAGCTTTAATTTGACTTAATTTTTCTGAGTTTCGAAAGTCGAATAATAGCAAAAACAGTGTCAATTTGTTTTCGGTGTCCCTGCGTTCATCGAGACTTTTCAAACTGTCTGTTGATTTAATATTATATTCAATCTGGTAAATTTTTTTCTAGATGATCGATTGGAAAATTCTGACGTCGTGTTGATCTATTCTGACCTGGGCATCAGTCGCAACAGTGCAGTGGCACTAGCATACCTTGTGTACAAAGAGAAATGCACGCTCCGAGTATGAACAAATGAATTGCACTTTTTAATTTTTATCTCAATAAGGCGGTTAACCTAATCGAATAATTTAAATGGTTTTTTAGGTGAACGATCCAAATTTGTAGAAATTGTCGAAATTATGAAAAAATAGTGAGATGCTTACACTTGATTAGTAGAAATCAAACATATGGCCAAAATAGTTAGATAGGATCTTGTTAACTATTACCCCACCCCTAAGAATCCCCCATAAAGAAAGAATTGAACAGTTAAGCTTATGCGAATTTTGTACGTTGTTAATTATTTCCTCCCCTATTGGGTTGTTAAACAGATCTAAGCTAAGTTCTTTATTGATTTGTTTGTTTTTTCAGGAGGCGTGGAAAGCTGTGCTCAAGTGTCAGAAAAGCACTCGACCGAATAGAGGCTTCATTAAGCAACTATCCCAGTGGGAGGAGAAAGTACTTGGAGAGAGAAAAACAGACATAGAAGATCCCGCTTTCTAAATCAGATGTCATTCTTCTACCTCTGAACTTGGAACAATTATTCTAAGTAGACCAGCTTTAAGTACAAAGATACAAATCACTAAAAACCCGAGAAGAGTCTGGTCTGTTTCAAGAACTGAAGTCTAATGTGAATAGTTCACTTATATAGTACTGTAAAAATTTGTATGTAAATAGCTGCATAATATGTACATAAATGAATTCATCGAATTAGACTTTTTCAAACTTTTTTTGCATTAGTTTGGATAGTTTGAAAAACAACATTTGACAGACTTAATTGTGATGCATTTTAAATCTAAGTATGAACGCAATTGAGGAGTAATCGGATTTGTGCTTGTCGTCCTTTAAGTGCATAATGAAGACCAAACCTTTTACTTCATAGTAATTTAAACTACGTTTAGGTTTGGATAAACGGCAGAACATTGAAGAGCTGAAAACTTGTCCGGCGCGAATAGATGATAGTTTTTTGATTATTCTGCTTCACTAGCGTATATTTGGTTACCTTTTTTTCAAAAATCATGCTTACATGTCTTATCAACAAGTCTTATCGCTTGACTTCTGTTCCCGTGATGATCAAAGTTGAAGTTATTTGTAAACCAGGAAGGTAAAAACAAACTTAAGAAAATGAATCCAATCAATATATTTTGTAGATGAGTCGAACATGTTCGAAGAAACATCGAATTCTATTTATTCGTTTTTGGAGCTCACGCTTGCAAGTAGCAAGCTGTATCAAACCGCAGTTTTTAGACCGTGGAGTCGGGACAATTTTTTTTTCAGTTTCCACAGAATCTTTTGTAGAAGTAAAATAAACTTTCAAACGCATTTTCAATGCTCAATACTTTTTTTCCCGTAAGCAACTTTTCCTACAAATCTTGCTTCATTTTTTGTTCCTGAACAACTTTTAGATTCCTTCCCGTTTGACCTAGAAGTAAGGCCGGCGACTTTGCGTCCTGAAGTACTTCGGACTTTCGTTTGTCTGATCAAGCTTTGTCGGCTTAGTTTTCCGATCACAGATTTTTTTGTGCTCCAAAAACTTTCCTTGTAGTTGCAAGTGAGAGTGTTGTTCATTGTACTTTTAGGGAGACTTGAAAATACAGTTTTTTTATAATTTTTTTTGGCTCAAGTGGTGTCTGCTCAAAGATTGTTGTCTTAGTTACTACATCACAGACTTTTTTTGTTCTCTAAGCAAATTTCATTGTAGTTGATTTCAATTTTTTTCGAAACTTACGAAAATTTATTTCTTGAAACGCAATTTTTTCATTTTCTTTACTTTTTTGTATGTTTGCGTTGTATAGCAATTGGTGCGAAGCTTTGCTTCGCCTGTGTAACTGTGCAGCTAATTAGGTTAAATATTTTTTTTGTAAAACTTACTGTTTTTGAAGAGTTTTTTTAAATTATGCAATAATTTTTTTTATCTGTTCATTTTCCTAGTAGTCATAAAAAGCAATGATTAAAGCCGTATGCCTCAAAATAATCGAAGTCGTTTTTCTGCTTGAAAAAATTGAAACCAAAACTGAGTGTAAATGATATTATTTTTTTGATTTTGTGAAATGCGATTTTTTTTTCTATATTTGTCGGAGAACGTGTCGTTAATACTTCTGTTAGTGATTGGAAAGTCTGGAAGATACCTTCAGATAACTTTTTTGTTCCAATTTTTGGAAAAACATAACTTTTTATTCGAGTTAGTTTTATTTTTTCATTTTTTGACGCAAAATCAGGTACCACAAATAATCAATTAAATTTGTCCAGTGATATATTATTTTAAAAGGCTTGAGTCTTCATTCAAACGACAAGAAAAAATTGACAACGACGGTCTAGTCTTTCAAAGAACCAACAGTCTTTCAAAGAGTTGCCTCAGTATTGGTAGAACGGGTTTAAAATTTTTGGTTGCTAGTCCTAATTCGAGCAAATAAAGCGAGAGAGCTGGCTTACAATACGTTATTTTAATAATATAAAAGCCACAGTAGCCTAAATTAAGCCGTGAAACCTCAAGTAAGCTCGAGTAAAGTTAGGTTTTTGAGATTGTAGCACCCATCGGATTCAAAAACTAAAAAAATCTAAAAAAACGGTTAATTTTTCCGTTTTATTTGTATTTGCTGATTTTATTTGGCTGATTTTACTATATCTGTCGAATATTTTTTTGTTCAGTTCTTGATTTCATCGCGCAGAAAAAGCGACACTACTTAAAAAAAATGCTGTATTTTTCTTAACTATGATCGGATTTTGTACTACTGTCCTTATTTTTCGATTCTTTTGTTCTATTAGTTTTTTTCTCGTAAAATATAAAAAAAACTAATAAACAAATAAATATGAAAAACACGTGAAAAATGTGAAGGTTATAATTTAGGACCGCGTGTATCTCTTTAGTTTTCTAATGAAATGTCCTTTTCTGGTTTTATTGTGGATCTTGCCAAAAAAAATTTAAGTTTTGTTAATCTTCATGATTGAAATTGAGGCAGATCTTTGGACTGTTTCATCCGTCTGCAATATATATAAATATTTAAGTCGCCTCTGGAATTTTTGATAGGCGATTTTTTGTAGTTGTTTCAATTTTCACCCTGCAATTGGATTACACTTATTATCTTAAATGGTGCAAATTTCACCCTGCAATTGGATTACACTTATTATCTCAAATTGTGCAAACTTGAATTGTGCAAAATTGAAATCAAATTTCATTGTAGTTGATTTCAATTTTTTTCGAAACTTACGAAAATTTATTTCTTGAAACACAATTTTTTCATTTTCTTTACTTTTTTGTATGTTTGCGTTGTATAGCAATTGGTGCGAAGCTTTGCTTCGCCTGTGTAACTGTGCAGCTAATTAGGTTAAATATTTTTTTTGTAAAACTTACTGTTTTTGAAGAGTTTTTTTAAATTATGCAATAATTTTTTTTATCTGTTCAGTTTCCTAGTAGTCATAAAAAGCAATGATTAAAGCCGTATGCCTCAAATTATTCGAAGTCGTTTTTCTGCTTGAAAAAATTGAAACCAAAATTGAGTGTAAATGATATTATTTTTTTGATTTTGTGAAATGCGATTTTTTTTTCTATATTTGTCGGAGAACGTGTCGTTAATACTTCTGTTGGTGATTGGAAAGTCTGGAAGATACCTTCAGATAACTTTTTTGTTCCATATTTTGGAAAAACATAACTTTTTATTCGAGTTAGTTTTATTTTTTCATTTTTTGACGCAAAATCAGGTACCACAAATAATCAATTAAATTTGTCCAGTGATATATTATTTTAAAAGGCTTGAGTCTTCATTCAAACGACAAGAAAAAATTGACAACGACGGTCTAGTCTTTCAAAGAACCAACAGTCTTTCAAAGAGTTGCCTCAGTATTGGTAGAACGGGTTTAAAATTTTTGGTTGCTAGTCCTAATTCGAGCAAATAAAGCGAGAGAGCTGGCTTACAATACGTTATTTTAATAATATAAAAGCCACAGTAGCCTAAATTAAGCCGTGAAACCTCAAGTAAGCTCGAGTAAAGTTAGGTTTTTGAGATTGTAGCGCCCATCGGATTCAAAAACTAAAAAAATCTAAAAAAACGGTTAATTTTTTCGTTTTATTTGTATTTGCTGATTTTATTTGGCTGATTTTACTATATCTGTCGAATATTTTTTTGTTCAGTTCTTGATTTCATCGCGCAGAAAAAGCGACACTACTTAAAAAAAATGCTGTATTTTTCTTAACTATGATCGGATTTTGTACTACTGTCCTTATTTTTCGATTCTTTTGTTCTATTAGTTTTTTTCTCGTAAAATATAAAAAAAACTAATAAACAAATAAATATGAAAAACACGTGAAAAATGTGAAGGTTATAATTTAGGACCGCGTGTATCTCTTTAGTTTTCTAATGAAATGTCCTTTTCTGGTTTTATTGTGGATCTTGCCAAAAAAGATTTAAGTTTTGTTAATCTTCATGATTGAAATTGAGGCAGATCTTTGGACTGTTTCATCCGTCTGCAATATATATAAATATTTAAGTCGCCTCTGGAATTTTTGATAGGCGATTTTTTGTAGTTGTTTCAATTTTCACCCTGCAATTGGATTACACTTATTATCTTAAATGGTGCAAATTTCACCCTGCAATTGGATTACACTTATTATCTCAAATTGTGCAAACTTTCGCCGCGTTGCTCCATGAAATATTTAAATCGTGGTTTTATCTGATCAAAAAAAATAGAAAAAACCCTGTTTTTTATTGATTTCTTCGCCTGGAGTAAAATAGTCAATTATTTTTGTTTTGCTTACACCGGAGCTTTGTATATAATCTCACGTCTAATTTGGTGTAACTAACTGCGTTGCCCCTGTGCAAACAAGTAAAAACCACTTTTTTTTTACCCTTTCAATAAGCAAGGGTGTTGAAACAGGGCACTAGATTTTTTTGGAGTGAAGAATTTTGTTCACAGAATGAACAGATGATAAATGTGAAAAATACTAATTTAATAGCATGATTGGAATGTACTGTTTGCATTTGTTGAAAGTGAACGCAGTCAGTTGCAAATCAATTATTATCTGTGCTGGAATAAGTCGGTCGTTTTAGGCGCCAAAATTGGTCGGCCTTGTTTCTGTCGGCTTCTTTTTCTACTGTTTTTTAAATTTTTTATTTATTGATATCAAATGATAACAGTATAAATCTAACAAAAAAGCTAAAAAAGACTATTTTTAAAGCTTTTTGATAAAATTTACAAAATAAACATGAAAATTATTTTTTTAAGAAATTTTTTAAAAACTATTTTCTTTCGATGTTTCATTTAAAAAACATGATTTGGTTTTAGTTCGTTTAATAATTTTGATGACGACCTTTGTTGTCAAATTGTAGTAAACATTCAACCGTGACAAATTTTTTAAGTGCGTGTTCGCGTTGTATTTATCTTATCTGTCTTCAAAATTTAATTTTTGTAGGATGGTTGCTATTATACCAACTCGATTTGTTCAAAAACGATTTTTTTCTTTTCCCTCTCTTTTTGCTTTGATAGGTCTTGCCCCATATTATATCAATTTACTCGCCCCATTTTGCGTCTTTCTAAGAGCGAAAAAAAAGTTTTTGTGTACATGTGTGTGGTTTGAGGGTGATGGGTCTTGATCACTTTTCACTAGTCTTAAACATGTTTGATTTTTTACTTTCTTTTTTTAACGTTTTAGGTATCGGTTTTAAATATATCTGCTTAGTTGTTTCATTTTGTTTCATTTAATAAGTGGACAAAGTTGTAAGGTCAAATTATGTATGGAAGGATGAGGAGATTTTAAAAATTTGCAAGAGTCGTAAGTCTTGCTGATATTTTTTTCGACTTAAATGGTTTCTGCTGAAGTATTTTCGGCTTTGTAACCTCGGTTTTGTAGTAATTTTTTTGATGCTTTTTCACAAATTATTTTCTTGGCATGTTTTTGTTTCAAAACTAGTCTTATTTATTTTGATACATGTAGTTTTTCGACATTTTTGAATGTTTTTTCGATTTTTTGAAGAAGCGGCTTTCTTGTTTTGTTAATCCGACCCTTTCAGACTTTTTTGATACAAATAAGTTTTTTTCCAGACTTATTTTGCAGGTCAAATCAAGACTGAAAAGGCTCGAATAGATGTAGCATCTGGATTTTTCCTCGCTTCTCCCAAATTTTCCTATTACGAGGCAAAACTTTGTACTGGAAACGCGCGCAATTCGGTGTTTGTTGGTCTCTGGAATTCAAAACAAGATTGAAATATGTAAATAAATTGACGATAAGATTAAAAAAAAACGAAATAACAAAAGAAGAAAAAAAAGAGCGCCCTTTTTGCGGAATCAGCTCACAATTAAAAAATATACAGTTTGGCCTCGTAATGCCCATTGGTGCTTAGAAATACCATCTTTATCTCTATGAACAAATCAAAAACAGTTTAAACAAGTTTTTTGCTAAAAATCAGTTTGAGCGATATCCGGAAGCTTCAAAAAACAACCTTCTTTTGAGACATAAATTGACACGTAACTATCTCTTGACCATTAGCTGCAATGAAAAAAGTGGTCTACACTTACTTTGCCCCTCCTAAACACAGTGGCGCGTTTCGCACCGAATATTCCACCCACAGTTTCACAATAAACGTGCGGCGAAATGGGTGAGGGGCGAAATGGGTGGGGGGCGAAATTTAAATTTGAAATTGAAAGGGGCTAGGTGCGCGAGAATCAAAACGTGCGAAATCCAAGAAAGCAAGCAATGGCTCTGCTGCGCTTAAAATTGCAAGAGTGGTAAACTTTGCGTGAGTTAGATCTCAGCTAGTCTGTTTTGCTTAAGAGTCAGAGAGTGCAGTGAAGGTGGTGACTTAGGTAGTGCTCGTTATAGTGATGCTCTCCACAAAATTTTAAACCCAAGGTACAAAATGCGACTTAAAACCTCGTTTAGTTAAAATTATTTCAGTTACGGTTCTTGACTTTCCCATATCTTTATAATCAGATTTTGTTTTTTAAATTTAGGTTAATTTTATTTTTATTATTTGAAATTTTTGATTTAAAAAAATAGATATGGTAAAGTCAAGATCCGTGTCATGAAATTCATGAAATAATCTAGTCTAAAAATTAAACTCCAGTCTGCATCTCGAGTCGAGAATTTTTCCCACTCACAGTTTTCACCCCTCTTAATTTTAAAGGCAAATTTCGCGCCCCACACATTTCGCCCCGCTTTCATTACGGGACTGTGTATGGAATATTGGAGGCGAAATCTGCCATTTCCTTTATGAGGGGCGATGAACAAATTTTTTTTTGATAATCGAAAAACGTGAACTTTCAGGCCAGTTCGACGTAGAAATCCCCGCGACACAGAATGAAAGGGAGCGTTCTCGGAATTGCGCTGGTAATAACACCCAGTTATGACCAACTGTTGTTCATTCGGGAAAAAAACGAACCATACCACAGAAATGCGATCCTAAGAACCCTGTCACAATTCAGAACCTAGTCACGACTAGGCAAGGATAATAGCCGAATATCTGGAGGCAATGGTAAAACCAACAAATGTCCAAAAACCTCAGCGCCAATTTTACACCTTTTAAATAAGACACAAATTGTACATATCTTTCATGTCAGAAAACTCATATCAGCCTTCACAATAGCTCCAAATGATGAGCTACTGTTGGACTTTGCAGGAACCGTAATTGGCAAAAAGAACCTAAACAAAAAAGTTTTTAGGTTCTCAAAATTGCCGTCCGTCATACATGCGAAAAACATTTGCGTGATTTTGTTTTGGTTAAATTTCAGCATTTCGAAATCTCAAGGCTGATGAAAAAATCAGAGGACACTGATTTTAAAGAAATTGAAGAAAATTATATCTAGCACCTGTGATTACATCATCGAGTTCTTTTAAACCTTATGTGTTTTAGGTATTTTCAGAATTTGATTTCTCCGTCGACTATTTTCTGTTTAACTTGCTCGTCCATTTGCAAGTACTGTTTAGTTTTCATGTCGTAGTAATAGACGCTTTCGAGGTGTTCGGCGGGTACGTCTAGAAAACCCTCCTTGACAAGTTCTGTCTTCTTCAGTTTGTAAGTGCCCGTCAAGTAGTGCTCACTTTGGTCTAGCAGACGAAGGAAAAGAGGCCGCGCATACGAAGCCAGATTCTGAAAATGGATAAAACTTGTTAAGTCTGCAAAACGTTGGCCTTTCATTTCACTTTTTAGTAATTTTATGGCTTTATAATTCTTCACATAGATTTTTTGTTTACTAGGCTTTCCTTTTACTAGGCTTTACTAGGTTTTCGATGAGTCTAAGTGGAAAAAACAGAGTTGCATATCAACCACAATCAGGAGCGAAGTTTTGGAAGGGAAAAGCGGTGAAACACTCAATTTTTTAGTGTCAAAATCTTTCAAAAACACCCAAGCAGGGGCGGATTTAGGGGGGGGGGGCGGAGCCCCCCCTCAGGGATTCGACCCCCTGCCGACCCAAAGGGTCCCTCTTTGATACTTTTTCAGAAATCCCTTTTTGGCCGACCGACCCTAAAATTTTTCTAAAGGCGCCTTTGGCGCCAATATATACTAACTTTGAGGGGGAGCGCGCGCCAAAAAAACGCTATTTTTTTGTCAAAATTTTTCAAAAAGTGCCCAAAAACGGGCAAAAATAGGGGCAAAACAGTGCTTTGGGAGAGCTCGAAAAATCAATTTGGTCGACCTAAAAAAAAAAAAGTCGTCAAAATTTTGGAAAATTTTTTGAAAATCCGCCCCCCCCCCTCGAGAAAATCCTAGATCCGCCCCTGCACCCAAGTGTATCTTTTTTCCTTTTTTTCCTAGGAGAGCAAAGAAACTGAGTTAGTTTGAAAAAAAAAGTCGAGAAAATGTTAATTTTTCAAATGCAATGCGTCACTGCTCACTCTGTTGATGACGACTGTGAGAAGTGACAGGTCGAGGTCTTTTTGATCATCCAGTATGGCTGCCATGCCCGCCCGCCCGTCGCAATGCGGCAACTCCACTCCGAACACGATCACATCTTTGTGGCCCACAGCCGGAAACATTACTGCCTCCACTTCTACGGAACACAGAACAAAAAAGTAGCAATAATACTCATAATAACACTACTTCCGGAAATATGGTATAATAAAAATGGAAGAAGTCCGCAAAGCGCCGGAGCCCCCGAAAAAATAGACCTTAGCGGACGTCGATGACATACATGGATTGGAGAACCATAAGCTTTGATATTTTTTTGGTATCAGTCGGAAGTTCTGTCAAAAATAAGGCCATATTTAGTGCTTTTTTGATAATCGGGTCCAAAAATAATAGATTTTTTTTAAAAGGTTCTCTTCTCTTTAATCTGATTCCACATATTACTAATTCAGCACGGTGCATAGTCTCTACATCTAATCACAAGCTTATTGTTCCGACTTTCGTAAGGAAAGTAACAGAGTATTTGTGCTCGGGGTGGGTTTTTTTTCTTCAGACAAATTTCGACTTTTTAACTAGCCATTTTTGACGGATTTTTTAAAATATCATTCGAAAGTTTTTGTTGTCCTGAGCCTAATTTTGAAAAAAAAAAACATTTCACCTGTGATCATTTTTTGTAAAGTTATGGGGGTTTAAGAATTGCCATTTTGGCCAATTTGGGACAATTAACGCGCGATATATTTCGCGCTATTAACGCGTAAGCGGAGATTTAATCCGTCTTAAAAATTGTTCCAACTTTGTTGAAAGTGCTTAAATGTGATAATTGATTTGCTAATAGCAGGAAAATCTATCGCTTTGTACCTAATATGGCGTGTGGGGGGATGTATTTACAAAAAATCTCAAATTAAACTAAAAAATTTAATTTTATTCATTTACATTTGACTTTTTTCATGTTGTTACTGCTCCATAGACCTTAGAAGGCCGTCGGAACAATCAGGGCTTCGCCCTGATACGAGCAGTCTTGTTGTTCCGACTTTCGATACAAAAGTAACGGAATATTTGCGCTCGGGGTGGGTTTTTTTTTCTTCAGACAAATGTCGACTTTTTAACTAGCCATTTTTGACGGATTTTTTTCTATATCATTCAAAGAGTATTGTTGTCTGGAGCTTAAATTTGAAAAGATTTTTTACCTGTGATAATTTTTTGTTTAAAGATTGCCATTTTGGCCAATTTGGGACAATTAACGCGCGATATATTTTGCGCTATTAACGCGTGAGCGGAGATTTAATCCGTCTTAGAAATCGTTCCAAATGGTTGAAAGAAGCTTATTTGTCGTAATTTATTCGTTAGCAATGAGCAAAATCTAGTCTTTTGTTCTTTGTATGGCGTGTGGGGGGATGATTTTGTTTAAAAAATTCAAATTTTAGAGAAAAAAAATTTTGTTTCTTTTATTACATTTAATTTCTTTATGTTACCACTGCTCGATAAACCTTAAAAGGCTGTCGGAACATTCAGGGCTTTGCCTTGATACGAGCAGTCTTGTTTGTATTCAAGTCAATTGCGTTCACTCGAGCATTGTTGGCAAGCAGCAAAAATTTAGTTTCATTCTACGTACGCTCTTTTCGTGTGGTCCAATTTAAGAAAAACGCTTTATTCCTGCTGTCCAAAAACGCTGTGTTCGAACAGTTTGAAATTGTTTCAGATGGGAGAATTCAATAAATATTTGTAGTTTTCAAGGTAATTTTTGTTCCTGATTTGTCACCCAGGTCACAAATATGTTTAAAACATTGACAATTAATTGGTGAAATAAAATTAACCACAAAATTGATGGCTGTAGTCTCAGAGTAGAAATCGCTGTAAAATAGCTCAACTTTGGTCTTAGTTCTGCGAATTCGTGATAAAGACTCGTCTTATTCGCCCGAAAGTTTTTTCATTCGGTTATTGCCTTTTTATTATGACAAAAAATCAGCATGGAAGCTGCTGCAAACAATTTGAAAACCTTCGAATGGCCATTAATTTAACATAACTTTTGTTTCTCGTTTTTTCATCTCTTTTGTAACATCAAAAATAGTTGTTGTCGAGAAAAGGAAATTCTAGGTCAAATGACAAATGAAGATAAATCGTTGATCAAAAACACAACTCAAGGCTTCTGACGGTCCCAGAAACTGAATAAAAAAATTCGTGAAAAAATCCGTGTGATAGGTTTTAATGCATTAATGATTTTTTATCAAGACAAATCTGGGTGAATGAAAAACCAACAAAAAAATCCAGGAACAAAATTTTAAAGGAAAGCAGAGCCGTTTATGAATCTATTTCAGTCGACTTATTGCACTATCATTTCAAATTTTGGGTCATTTGGATGTTTTTGTCATGGAAATTACACAATCATTGGAAAATCACTATATAAAAACTGTTGTGAATTTCATTTTAAAATGAAGACTCTTAAACATATTTTGATATTTTTTCCCTTTAAATATACTCCTCTAGCCTGAAATGTTCCAATTATAACCTTAAATTAAATAGATTTTATTTTGACTAGGCGTAGAATATGATTTTGACATTCTACCAGATGTTGATTTTGACATTCTACCCGATCACTTTTTGTTGTTTGTCTGCAAGTTTTTTAGAAATAGGCTTGAATTTTGTAACATGCTGAATGAAATTAACTGGAAAGAGTTAAAGGAAAAGGTTAAGAGTAAAGAGTTTACAAAGTTAGTTTTCAAGGCATCAAATAACCATGTAACCATAACTATTTTTAGATGGGATCTTGCTGTGAGAACGTATTAACAGACATCACAAATTATTTTGTTTGTGCTCAAATTTGTTCTTTGCAAAGTTCATGCGCTTGCCCGACTCTTTCTGCCACGGAAAAATGATAGACCGACATTTAAAGGTCTCGGGCTTTTATCCCAGAAGGTTTGACAAAATTTACAGATAGATTTGCTGATGAGAATTTTGAATATAGATTGCAGCAACTATTTTTCAAAAATATTAGCGGGATAATTTTTTTAGGATTATTTCAATCTTCAGTGAAGAAAATCTCTACATTTTTTTAGTCATGTTTCACGCCAAACCAAGTAAATATTTCAACTTTCGTCAGCCAAGTTTCTGTGGCATGAAGATTAATGCAAGCTCGTCAGCTTCGCAATAAAGTTATCCGAGCCAATAAACTCATATTCTTTGTGTTGTCTGCCAGTATGTTTCCACGGAAAGATTTCCGCTTAGACTTGTCATAAATTAATATCTGTTTTACGCCTTCAAAACAAGATGTCGTTCAAGCTAGCTTTTTCAAATAACTTTGTTCGGCCTTTAACGAAATTTCAACCCTATATCTTGAATAATTGGAGAAAAAACGACACAAACGTGGAGAGCAAGTTTTTTCAATTGCTGGGTGTACTCTAACTATAGGTACAAATTGAGGTGTCATTTGGAGCTGCACTATGTGTTTTCCATTCATCTCTGGGGCAGGGCGACAATTTGTAACAGACGATTAATTATGAGGCCAAACTATGCACTGGATATGCGCACAATATTGTGTCGGTAGGCTCCTGGATTCAAGAGACAAATCTTCAAACATTTTAAAGTTTTATCGGAACGCTCAAAGAAAATGAAAGAACAAAATAAGAAGAAAGGGAGCGTCTGTGTCGTGGAATTCGCTTTAAATTCACAAAATACTCAGTTTGGCCTCGTAATGGAGTTCGTAATAGGCGTCAGTTCGTAACAGGCGACAATGCGAAACAAGGCAATGGCAAGTGAAATACATTCGGCACGAGAGGAATATTCGCATAAATTATTGTTTGCCCCTTAAATTATTGTTACGAATTGCCGTCTCTTACAAATGGTCTCCGGTTACGAGTTGTCGCTTCATACATCTCTGGATTCCACACCCGAGAGAAGATCAAACAAAATCAGCCTTGTAGTGGAATACACTAAATTGATTTTTTTCTCATGGATTTCCCTGTCTGCCGATTCTGCAGTTTTGCCACACAACAGTCACAGGATAGGCATATTGATGTGGAGAATGCAGAAGACTTTTTTATAAACATCTATCAATATTAGAGAGGGGTTGGTGAGAGTAGAAAAAGAGAGGCCATTTGAATTACCTGTAGTGGAAACATTCTCCCCCTTCCACCTGAAAGTGTCCCCCGTTCTGTCCTTGAAGAAGAGAAAGCCCTCCCTGTCCATGACCAGAGTGTCCCCCGAGAGGAATGCCAGGTCCCCCTTCCTGAACACATCTCTCGCTATCTTCTTCTGCGTCTCGTCCTTCGCAACATATCCGTCGAACTTGCTGATAGCGTCATTCGCAATGATTTTGCCCACTACTTGACCTGGCTCACCTGATAAACAATCTAGATATGTTTTAGTAGTCACCCTCCGGGTTTGGCCTCTCTTGGTTTACAAATGTAAATCATAAACTGCTCGGCGAGGAAAAAGTCGAATACTAGAGTATGATTTAACGAGATTAAATCACGCAATTATAGATAAGCACAGAACTTATTCTGAAAAACCTATCTAAGTTTTTATTTGTTGTGTGAAGTTACTTTATGGTTTAATCCGGCAATGAAAAAAATGTGTTTGATGGAATTGTTTCTTTTTCCTAGTCAAAACTGGCTCAGCACGACGGTGTTGGCGCAAAAACTACAACACGTTTTTTCTTCAAACCAATCCAGTTATGTTTCAGGCGTTTCGACCAAAGTTGGGTAAAAATCTACTTTTCGGTCAATTTTGATCTACCGAAGCCATATATTTTTCGACCGTTTTGACCGGATTCGTGTATGTTACGACTTTCTCGGCCGGAGAATTCTAAGCTTCACTTCGTTAGACAGAAGCCAGATATAACAAAACCTATCTTGAAAGAGAATTTTTTTGCCGAGCGTCGACACTGAGCTCGACTTTCAATTTTAAATATGAAAAGTGAGTTCCTCGACCTGGGTAACTCAACTGAGTTTTTATTGGTTATTTTTAAAATAATTTTATCGCACCTGGTTTGCACTTGACACACACTCCTTGTGCATCTCTTATTAAACTTCCCTGGGGGTCCACTTTGACAAGTGTGATCGGGAAGACAGAGGGGAAGAGACGACTAAAGAATCCACATGCGCCCTCCCTCTGTGATAAGTTGATGGTGTTGGCGTTTCCTTCAGTCGAACCGTAGAGTTCCAGCACTTTCGGAATCTGGAACCTGAAAACAAAATCCAGCTCTTTTCTGATATACGGCCCAAAATCAACAGCAGATCAAGGATAATTAAGCTCCTGTTGTCAATGAAAATTAAGGTGCGTTCATTGGAATTAATGGTCAAAAATTGTTAACATTGTCAACCTTGTCAAAAACGACTTCCACAATTCCTTTTTGAGTCCGGCTCCGAAGATGAGTCTGAGTTTGTGCTGAGTTTCCTCGCTTGTGATTGGCTGCGCGTAGATGTATCTGCAGATCTCCCCCAGGTAGATGAACATGGTGGCTTCTGATTCTTTGATGTCCTTCCAGAAACTACTGGCTGAAAATTTTGATCTAAACAATTAAAGATCAAGATCATTTATTTACTAGGGAAATTAACTAGCATACGAGCTGTTCTGCTTTTTTGGGTCAATGGCTGTTTGAACCTTTTTAGCATATCAGCATATCAGCATATCTGGCTTATTAACGAATTAAAATTTTTTAAAGACGCCCATGGAACGAATATATGCTTTTGAGGTGTACTGCGCGCCAAACAACGCTGTTTTTGTGTGCCCAATAACGGAATTTGTTTGCAAAAAAACCTGCGGCGCAGAAACTTGCACTAGATATGATCATTACCAGGTTTCGGGAGAGCTAAAAATGTTCAAAATAGCTGAACTTGAAAAAATACCAATTTTTTCAAGCCTCTCCTCCCCATCGTCAAAAATTCTTGAGCCTTTCACAGCTCTCGCACAGACCTAAATGCGCTTCTACCGGAAGAAATCTGCTTGCCTGAAAGCCATGCAGCATCCTCTCGTCAGCACTTGGGTGACCCCTAACAGTCCTGCATTGGAATGATACAACGGTAGAGGTGACCAAATAATGTCTTCACACGTCGTCTTCAGAACCTCGTTGAATGAAATCCCGATCGAGATTATTCTAGAATTTTTCAAATTGGCCGCTTTGGGCAGACCGGTTGTTCCTGATGTGAAAATGTAGAGAACGGTGTCGTCGTAATTTATTTTGGGCCGAATGAAAGTTAAGTCCTGGAGTTTTTTAGTTTCCTGGTCAATCTAAAATTGTCGAATATCCTTGACTAATTTAGAAGTATTTAAGCTTGGAATTCTTGTTCCAACCGCTCTCGAAGAGTATGCTAGTTAAAAATTGTATCGTATTCAAGCTATTAGGGTAAGCTATTAGCAAGTGGTAAGGCGTTCACTTTGAAATCGTCAGATTGTGTATTCGATCCCATGCAATGGCAATGATATAGAGAGTTGCAAAAAGTTCGGACAGACAGAATTAATTAAAAAGAGCAACTGTCTAGACATCAACGGAAACTAAAACTGAAATAAACATAACGTGGAAAGTTCATAAAGCAGAGTTACGAGATCTACTTAACAATCCCCCTTTCAAGAAAGGGGAGGAGATCGTTACTGCGGGGTACTTGCAGCGAACTGTCGACCAATCAGAATGCAGCAAAATCCGAATTTACATACAATGCTCTTGTGCGAATTTACTGTTTTTATTTACAGGGGTGGAGATTCTTTAGTAGATACAATAGGGGGAGGGAGATTGTTAAGTAGATCCGAGTTTCGCTCAAAACCTATAACCACGGCGGGCAATTGCATCCGAAGCTTCGAAAAGAAAGTTTTATAGTAAAACCTGGATGTTCATTGCAGTATTTAAAAATTAGGCTAGCATAATCATTCGATAATCGACAATCTCGCAATTTTAATTCGGTCTGACAAAAAATTCAAGGTTGTTCGGCTTCAGATTTTGCATGTAAAAAAGCATCGAAAAGCACTGATTGCTCATTTTAATTAGTTCTGTCTGTCCGAACTTTTTGCTACTAATTATAGTGTGTGAGGACAAGCTCTCACTTGACCTCCAGCTTCAGGTCTACCACAACCTGACCAAATTTGGCTGCAATAGTGGTACCACGTAAGAGTTCTATAGAGAGTTGCAAAAAGTTCGGACAGACAGACTTAATTAAAAAGAGCAACTGTCTAGACATCAACCGAAATTAAAACTGAAATAAACATAACGTCGAAAGTTCATAAAGCAGAGTTTTGCTCGAAAATTATAACCACGGCGGGCAATTGCATCCGAAGCGTCGAATAGTAAGCATTGAAACAGGAAAATTACTGCTCAGGGTGGCTATCGATTTCTGCGATTAGTTTCCAAATTTTAAATGATTTGATCATCTTCACTGCCGTTTGTTTTTTTTGTGCGGCCTAATCTGTTTTTTTTTCTGTGTTTCGTTTTTTAAATAACTTTGCTAACTGTTCTATAGTAAAATCTGGATGTTCATTGCAGTATTTGAAAATTAGGCTAGCATAACCTTCGGATATCCGAAGATCTCGCATCTTAAATTTGGCCTGACAAAAAATTCAAGGTTGTTCGTCTTCAGATTTTGCATGCAAAAAAACGTCAAAAAGCAAGGATTGCTCATTTTAATTAATTCTGTCTGTCCGAACTTTTTGCTACTAATTATAGACGATAAAAAAACGGCCTTGAGTCGCAAAAAAAAACAGCTTCGCTCAGCAAAATAACACTGTCTGGAATGTGGGGAGATAACACAAATGGACTATCCTCGACAGGACTGCTAAGGCCTACTGATAGCTCCTCTGCAATTCGCAGGAACTACAATTATTATTTACGAAGGCGGATTGTAAGTTTATCCCAGGCGTGATTCGGGCTAGTATATAAATCAATAATCTCTACGTATTGTAGGGTGGCTCAACTCATTAAGGCTTATTTTATGTAAATTAGAGACTCATTTCAGTTAACTCGTGCTTCGAAAGAAAACAGCAAAAAATTATAAAAAAAAACAAGGATTGCTGGTTGCTGTGCAAAGAACACATAATGTTCCGACCACATTCATAAAAAAAAAATTTTTTTCTTACTTTTCTGCAAATTAGTGTCGGTTTTAGTGCGTGGTGTGATTCGATGAATATACGATCGCGTAGAAAATTAGTAAGCTAAGTATCATCGACAGGATTTGCCTTCAAAAATGAATAATAATCAAAAAATGAAAACAAGGACAGCCGGTTACTGGGCAAGCAGCACAGAATGTTCCGACCATAGTCTTAAAAAAATACAACAACGTTTTGTTTTCAAAACATTGTCGTTTTTTTTGGCGTGGTGTGATAAAAGAAGCAGAACAAAAAACGGGGCATTAAGTATATTTGACGGCCATATTAAAATAAGCAAATTGAAAATCAACTTTTAAAGAAAAGTTACTAGAAAAACGAAAAAAAGAAAAAAAACTTTTCTGCAGTTTTTTAAATTTTTGAAAATTTTGACTCCAAAATGGCGCTAAAATACTCAAAGCATACTAACTCTACCCAAGTAAGTTTAAGTTTTTACGTTTCAAATTAAGCTATTGTAAGCTTTTAAGAGGTTAAAGGTCTAAATTAGACTGCTCGCTCGCTTTATTCTTTCGAAATAAGACGAAAATTTTTTAATGTGGTTCTAATTACGGCTGTAAGGGCTTTAATATGATTTATCACTCAACCCAGTTCGACAATTATTTACGGTACCTGATTTTGCGTAGAAAAAAAAAGAAAAAAATTTTAAAAAACTAAAACATACCCTAATACAAAGTTCCTCCCCATTTGTTTGTTGCCAAAACGTTTCTAGCCTCTTTGCAAATCAATTTCCCAAAGTGATTTGGTAACAGACTTCGATTCAATTGAACAGCCTCCCGTAGTGGGTGACAGGGAGTAGTATGGGTGTGGTTTTCATGGTGTTTATTCAAAAATTTCAGGTAATCATGATCGAGTTGATTTGATGTTAATTATCTTGTACCTATTAATACCTATTAATCTTGTACCTATTAATACCTATTAATACAAGATATTGAACTCGGCCCCAAAACGATGACATTTAAACATTTCATTTTCGAAAAAATCATGTCGTTTTAAATAGATTTGGTTTTCCATTTTTTTGTTTGAAGTTGTTATGCAGGAGAATTTTTTATTTTAAAAAATGTCAGTGTATTGTTTTAACGCAACTGTTTTTCTTTTCATCCAGCATATGCAACTTGCAAAATGTATTTGCGTTGGGGACTTTCAGGATATTATTGTAACATAAGTTTGCAATAGAAATTTGGAGTCAAAACATACCATGGTCGAAAGAGAGCTGACGAGGAAAACAATTTAATGAAAACGTGTTACACCATATAGCACTAAAATTATCATTTAAAATTATTCTTAGCTCTTGTTTGAAAATTATAGTTTTTGTTACGCAAGAAGTTCCACTGCTTAGCTTTAAAAAATTTGACACGTTAAGGTTGAGTTACCAAAAGAAAAGTACCTAGATATCGATCAAAATTTTAATACAGGTTCAATCATTCAACCATTGCAACACTATTTAGAACCATTATTTAGAAGAACAGTTTTTTTCATTCACATACACAAAATCTTTAAAAATCCCAAAAAAAATATTGTTTGCATTATTGTATTGTTTTTCAATTCGCTGTTTTTCTTTATTTTCAATTGCTTAGAAAGATAAATAAAATGATTAACTTTCATCAATATAAACTCCTGTTTCTGGCGATAACTTCTTCGGTTTTTATACTGTTTATCGTGCCCCCCTCTCACCAACAACAGATACAGCAAGAAGAGTGTGTAGCCTCGTTTAAGGGGGGCAAAAAACTGGAAATTTCAGAGGGGGACAAAGGAAGCATTCTTTCAGCTCTCACTGTGGAGAGTTTGGAAATGTGTGCAGAGTTTTGCTGTGAATTTGACGCAGAACAAATCTCAAAATCGGTTAGTTAAAAACTTTTTATATCTAATCATTGTTCCGTACTTGTTGTTCGGCCCACTAATTTTATTCTAGCCATCGTTTGCAAAATCGAGTATCACCAAAAAAAAAACACGTTGTAGACGGTCAAATGATGCATAATGTTGAAGCTTTGAAAAATATGGTTTCGAGAAAAACAATCTGAAAGTTACTATTTTTCAGAAAGACGGCGATTTCTGAAAGTGACGTCATTCATTAGGTTGAAATAAAAAAAGTGTTTTTTTTGATGGTCAACTATTTTTGCAATATATAAAGAAGTGTTTCATACAAAAATCAAGGCAAAAAAGTTTGAAGATGCTTTGATTTCATTTTATGCTGGTATGTAACTGTTCGGAACTGTTCGAAAAAACACCAATTCATTTTAACCGAACAAATAAATAGTGTAGGTTAACCAGTTGAGCTTGATTGAGTTTAATAGTTTTTAGTTGACTCTCAAGCATATTCTCTTTACTTAGTCGTTCTTTTATCTTTAGAATATCCTGACCTGAACAGCACCCACACTCAGATTGAAATAATTTTGCCAAATTCTGAGCTACAGCCAATTTTGGGCAATATCTTTGTTCGACTATATTGATCCACTTAAGCCATGGCACCATTTAAGCCTCTCTTTCGCTGGCAATTTGGCTTCCACGTTCTCGATGGGCAAATTTTGAAGTAGAACTAGGACCTTACAACAGAAAAAAACTTAACCCTAAAGCCAAGACCCTGACATGGTACTCCTACATCCCACCCAAATCATCCTGACGAAAACCCGAATAAATTAGAAAGAAAAAGAAAAAAGAAAGAAAGAAAGAAAGAAAGAAAGAAAGAAAGAAAGAAAGAAAGAAACAAAGATAGAACTTATCTCTCTACGATAACTTTGATTAAAAACTGCAACAAATTTTGGAGAAATGAGACAAAAGGCTCTTGAAAAGAGTTAGGTTTCTTGGCAGATAGAGGTTTTTTATAGGCTGACTTTTTGGTAGACTAAAATCAATTGAAAGTGAAATTGCTAATTTTGAGACAGCATTTGCTCTGCGGTGCTTACAACCGGAACAAGTGGTATTGTGCGCCTGAAACAGTGCTCGACGCGTGGGGACTGACCTTTTACCAAACCGCCTTTTATAAGAAAGGTTTATCAGACTTGATAAATAAATTTAATTGACAGATGTAATGAAGCTGTTTAGTCAGGTTAAAAAATTATTTCACGGTTTCTCAGCGAAATTTAGTTTAATCTAACCGCTTTTTTTGACCCTCACTAATCTAAATTTATCTTTATTGAGTTGTTAGAGATGTAGCGATTAGTACGTGTGACACTTAGCATGCGCAAATAAGTAGTTACTCATTTGATTAAAAGTCTACAAAATACGGTAACCAATCAAATCGCAGAAAAAAAGTTCTTCCTAAAATATTTAGTATTTAGTATTCAACGATGAAAAAGAAAACTCCAGGAGAAGGAAAAGCGATTGAATTACACAAAGCTTATCTCAATTGCTCTCGCAGATTTTGAAAAATAACCATACCAGCATAGTCCATACCAGACCAGCACTCGTTGTCGCTGATTTCTCCAATTTCAAGCAATGATGAAGGCGGCGAATTTTAGCATTCTGTTGCGCCACTTCAGTTTTTGGGTTGGAAGTCTCTCGCCCTTCTGTTTTTTTCGTGATTTTGTGGGAAATGGATAACGACCTTATCGAAGGTTGCACTCTCTCCTTATCTCGCAACCATGACTAATGCCAGCTCTCGCAAATATTTGCAGTAAGCAAATTGAGTGGTCGGCTATAAGTTTTAGCCTATAAGCTATAGCCGAAAACCAAAAGTTTGAGGTATAATCAACAAAATCTTGTATTTTTGTTTAGCTCACGCATTGGTTCTTTACGTGTTGGTTCTTTTGGCAAAATTTTCGAAACTTCTGGTTTTGCCAATAAGCAGTTGTATAACCGCAGTACTGATTGCTTCGATATAAGGCTAGTGTATAACAGAAAAACAGCCGTAATGCAACGTGTAAGGCAAAAAATAACGTTCTAATTAAACCGATTTCGTAATCAACAAAAATATTTTCGGGTTTGAAAGGCCGATGAAGTTTGGTAACACAATCGGTTTGAAAAACTTTTTAAAAAAATTAATAATACTTTTCAGATTTTCTGCTCAAAAACGCCCAGCAAATTGGAAGTATTCTTTCATCAATTACAATGAAAAAAAAATGGATAAATTTGCTATTATGGCCTTGGTGCTGTCCAAAAAGTACCGTCGCATGTCAAAGTATCGAAATTTGGAAGCGTCGACAAAAAAAACCTTGTAATAGCAAAAAGTTTTCGCCAGACGCAGTTGTTTACCAGGTTGGGGGCTAAAAAACTGAGTTTAGGTCTGATGTTATCGGTGGTAGTAGTTTACTGCAGTAACGACTAGGGAAATGCGGAACTTATGATATTCGGGGGGCAATCAAGGTTCCTACCAGTTTTCAATAACTCGATTGTACAATTTTTCAATTCTTGACCCGGATTTTTTTCATAAATCGGCAACTAATTGCTGCCGAAAACTTTTTTCCGCCATAATTTCGAAATTTGGATCTAGTTATGTGCTGTATTTTGCCTGGTTTTTCAACATTGGTTGTTTTACTGCACTTGTGTTTTGGCTCATAACATGAATAATGTTTAAAAATTTTGCAATTCGAATTTTGCCTGAATTGAGTTAATTTGAAACGGTCTTTATTTTTCCGTTCATTTTTAAAATTGCTTTTCTTTTTCGCTGTAATTTGATTGGGTGAAATTTTTATGTTTGTGCTAAGCGGTCAAATCAGTTTAATTGAGTTTGAATTCTAGCTGATCTAATTGCCGCATACCTGCGGCACGAATGCAAATAGGCCGGTCCCATATTTTTTTTGCGTAGTGTTCTGGTAAAAAATCACTCTGGTAAAAGTTCCGTTTGGTAAGAAAAACTTAGCCTCTCGTTGCTTAAAAAGATTTTTTTTTTGAAGTTGATAGTCTGCTGATTAATCGTGAGATTTTTTTGTCAATCAAATTTGCGTCATTTGTAATACATTGGTTGGTGGGTTTTTAAAAAAGTTATTAAAAAATTGTCTTGTTTGTACCAAAGTGAAAAATTAGTCGCTTTTATACCAAAAACTGTTCAATTGCCCAAAGAGCACTAAGAATGCTACCTCGCCGTGTCGAGGTTTGCGATTTCTGTTTCGACTGACTCGACCAATAAATAGTATGTATCGACCGTCCCGATCCAGGCTCGATATGTTCGATATGTAGGCTCGATATGTACCGACTCGACCCAAGCTGTCTGTGTTTCGACCGACTCGACCCAAGCTGTCTATGTATCGACTATGTTTTGACGAGGAAAAACATTTTGACCAAGTTCGACCGAGGAAAAATGTTTCGACCGAGTTCGACCGAAGTGTTTTTCGACTGAAAAAAAAAACAGTTTGACTGTGTTCGACCTAGGAAAAATGTTTCGACCGAATTCGAACGATGAGTTTTTTTGACCGAGAAGAATTTCGACCGAAAAAAAAACATTTCGGCTGTGTTCGACCAAGGAAAAACTTTTCGACCGAGTTCGACCGAGGAGTTTTTCGATCAAGAAAAAACAGTTCGACTGTGTTCGAACAAGGAAAAATGTTTCTACCGAGTTCGAATGAGGAGTTTTTTCGACCGAGAAGAATTTCGACCGGGAAAAAATAATTCGACT
>NC_087067.1:28942402-28956230 GCF_963678635.1 Symsagittifera roscoffensis | reverse complement strand
TTTGTTCTCCAACTCAACTGCGCTTACGTCAGCGTCTTTTTGAAGCAGCAAAAAATGAATTTCATTTTACGCTTTTTTCATGCATTTCAATTTGAGGCAACAAAAATGCTAGATACTCATCTCATTCATCTGAAATTTTTTATATATAATTATTGGCTATTTATGCTACCAAAAAATACCATGGAAGCTGCTGCAAACAAGAAAATGAATTTCAAATGGCCTTGATTTTAACATAACTCTTTTAACAGAAACAGAATTTTTTTTTAGAAAATCCGTTAAATTCAGAATCAAGATTCCAAAGGAAAGCAGCGCCGCTTATGAATCTCTTCCGTTCGACTTATTCGACTATTATTTCAAACTTTTTATGATAGTGTACCAGTGTTTAAACTTTCCTGTGTTCCAAAATAAAATTTTTCTCTATTTTTCTTGCGTTAAAATGTATTAATAACGGCTTTTATGGCACAGGTTCAATAAAAATTGGCACACGTTCAATTAGTTGTAATTAAAAACCAAACTGCAGCAAATATAAAAACTATCGAACTCCACTTTGATCTTTTTGTTACCAAATTTTTTGAAAAGCAAAAAATGTATAATTAAACAGTAAAAATGCAAACGAATTGAATAAGCCTGAAATAATGATCCTTTATAATTAACAGAAAACTTCAGCAAAGAAAAAAATGATTAAGATACAAAGCTGTTACACCTCAAAAAGTTGTTTTAAACCAGCAAAATTATTTAATTGTTAGAACAAAAAATAAATCAAATTACAAAAATAGAAATTCTTAAGTCTCAAAACAATTCTTAAGACTCACAAGGCGCAAGAAAAAGAAAATGAATGATGATTTGGTTTTTTATTATCAAGAAAAGCAATAATTCTTGAACAGGTTCACATAACGAACCACAACTGATAGGCTGGTAGTTTTGTTTACTTTCACCATTACACGACCATCTGGATGTTTTGGTCATAGAAGTTCTCTAGCCTACAAAAATTCAATTAGGATCTTCCGGTAAATATCTTTCGTTTTTGGCTAGGCGTAGGCTTTCATTTTGACTTTCTACCCAATGTCACCAAAAATGGTAGTTATTGGTTTTTTTTGAGAAAATATTAGCAGCTTTTTAAAGAGAGCAAGCAGCCGTTTGTGGGTATGCACTTTTTAATACCTGATACAAAGAGACCTCTGGGGCGTAGTTAGAATTTATACAGCTTCCCTCATAAAAATCACCTCTGTCATTTGTCTAAGAGAGCATCGATTTACAACAGAACGTCTGAAAAAAAGACAAAAAGAGCAGCATCAGTTGGAGTCGTGAGTATTTATAATAGTGATACTCATAATAACGATCATAAAACTATAAATTTGTTCAGGCCTATTAACAAAAATACAGGGTAATTGTAAAAATTACAGTTTGGTTTCAAGTTTTTTTTACAAATTAAATAAAGCTAAATGAAAAGAAAAAAATCTACAAGGCATTAAAAACGACTAGAAATCTAAAGGATAGATTTTATTTTAATCACAGAATTTTAAAGTCCTGCTCTAGAAAGAAAAGGAATGAAATGATGAAGAAGATAATCAAATGACTTTGAAAAATGGGATATCAACAAAATGCCGTACCGGGCTGAACTTTTTGCTTTTATGTTTCTGTGGAAGAAGGAAAAAGGACGATCAATTAGGATCAGAGTACATAAAATAAAACCAAGTAGAACCCAATCGGCCTTTTGCAAAAAAAAATAGAGTTTTGGGTATAGAATTTGATCACAGTAATAAGCCAGATAGTTCCTTTTCAAGCAAAAATTTTAAAATGTAGTTCCTCTACATCAAATGAACCTCCAAACTGTGAAAGGGTAATTTTGATAAGCATTCCATAAGTAAATCTGCCTTCCAATTTTAAGTGGGGAGTACTTGAATAAAAGACCGTACTATAGAAAGCTTGAATATTTAACAATTTGCGACGAAAGCAAGGGCTCCTCAAAATTGACCAATTTACAAGTAAATTATAACCAATTATGAACGGGGAGTGGGTGTGAAGTTTTTAAGTCTCCGCTTCTCAATCGAAAGGTGATATGCTCTCCTCCACTCAATTAAAAGGTTGGATATTAAACAGGGGAGCGGTGGCGAACTGCTTACGTCTCCGCCTCTCAATCGAAAGTTCGGATGTTCGAGGCTCACCAAGATCTGTGCTCGTTACTTGAGGGTGAGGCACAATGATACAACCAAGAAAAATAGAATTTATAATTATCTTAACCAGGGACTCAACAGAAACCCCTCCGTTAAGAGCTAAACAGTCCGTTTGTTGGTCCTTTTTCTGAGGATGAATAGTCTTAATTTTAGATTACACTGAAAATTATGCCAAACTGGGTTTTTTTATTTATTTTCGATTCTGCCATCTGATGTGAGCACCACAAGTTTATCCAAAGACATGGGACAAAAAAATGTCAACTTTTTGGTTTTAATGGGCGATTTTGTTTTTAACTTTTTTGCTGTTTGTCTGCAAGTATTTTAGATTTGGGTTTGAATTTTATTAGCGTGCTAAATGAAACTACTTGGAAAGAGTTAACTGTAACAGCATTTTAGAAATTGGTTTTCTCCGAGATTCTTCTGAGGGAACATTTTAACAGACATTGCAAATAATTTGAGTTATATGCTAAGTTCGATTCTTTGCGAAAGTTCATGCACTTGACGTCTTCTTTATTCCACTGAAAAACAATAGAGCGGCGCTTGAAGGTCTTGGACGTTTATGCAAGAAGGTTTGACAAAATTTACAGAGAAAACATTTGCTTATAAGAAACCTGTGCATGGATTAGAGCAAATATTTTCAGAAGTATTGGCGGAATCAGTTTCTTCTTGGCCCATTTCAACTTTCAACGAAAAAAAACCCATATTTTTTCAGAGTCATGTTTGACGCCAAACCAGGTAAATATTTCAATTTTTTTGTCTGTCAATTTACTGTGGCATTAAGAGTAAGGCAAGCTTATCAGCTTTGCAAAGAAATTATCCGGTCTCACAAACTCAAGTTTTTTGTGTTGTCTGCGAGGATGTTTTCACTGCAAGATTTTGGGTGTACCGTAACTATCGTTACAGATTGAGCTAATATTTGGAACTACACTTGTTTCAGAATGTTTTATCCATTCCACCAGTGGATTTAGGGGGGAGCGGACGCTGCCTAAGTTTCTCATTTTGAGGGGGAAGCGCGCGCCGAAAAAAAAGCAATTTTTTGGTCAACATTTTCCAAAAAGAGCAAAGAAATTTTTAGCCAAAGTAGGGATAGGGTCTTTATAGTGATTTGGGAGAGTTCAAAATATTACATTGGTCGACCAAAAAAAAGGTCAACAAAATTTTTGAATTTTTTTTGGAAATCCCCCCCCCCCCCCTTGGCGAGAAAATCCTAGATTCGCCCCTGATCCATTCATCTTTGGATTCCACGCCCGAGAGAAGATCAAACAAATTTAGCCTCGTAGTGCAGAACACTAAATTGTTTTTTTTTCTTTCCGTTGGCACTTAACAGTCAACGGATAGGCATACTGATGTGGACAATACAAAAGAACTTTTTTTTATAAACATCTAACAATATTGGAGGGGGGGGGGGGGGGGGTTGGTGAGAGTTTAAAAAAGGCTATTTGAATTACCTGTAGTGGAAACATTCTCCCCCTTCCACCTGAAAGTGTCGCCCGTTCTGTCCTTGAAGAAGAGAAAGCCCTCCCTGTCCATGACCAGAGTGTCCCCCGAGAGGAATGCCAGGTCCCCCTTCCTGAACACATCTCTCGCTATCTTCTTCTGCGTCTCGTCCTTCGCAACATATCCGTCGAACTTGCTGATCGCGTCATTCGCAATGATTTTGCCCACTACTTGACCAGGCTCACCTGATAAACAATCTAGATATGTTTTAGTGGTCAACCTCCGGGTTTGGCCTCTGTTGGTTTACAAACGAAAACCATAAACTGCTCTGCGAGGAAAAAGTCCAATACGAGAGTATGTTTAAACAAGATTAAATCCCGCAATTCTGGAGAACCTATCTAAGGTTTTATTTGTTGTGTGAAGTTACTTTATGATCAAATTCGGCTATGGAAAAATTGTGTTCGATGGAATTGTTTCTCTTTCCTAGCTAAAACTGGTTCAGCACGACGGTTTTGGGTGAAAAACTACAACAAGTTTTTTCTTCAAGCCAATCCAGTTATTTTTTAGGCGTTTCGACCAAAGATGGGTAAAAATCTACTCAGTCGACCAAAAACATTTTGGTCAATTTTGATCTACCGAAGCCATATATATTTCGACCGTTTTGACTGGATTCGTGTATGTTACGACTTTCTCCGCCGGAGAATTCTGTGCTTCACTTCGTTAGACACGAGCCAGATATAATCTGGCTGTCTCGACTTAAATCGTAGATATTCAAATTTCTTGACTAAAGAAAATTTCGCTCGACCTAAGATTTTGTTCGACCAAAGTCAAATAAGGTTTGACCATCTCAACCAAAGTCGTTTGCGAATAGATTTTCTCCAACAAAGAGAAAAAGGGCTCGGGTCAGTTTTCAAACCAAGCCAGAGATAGGGTGCTCTCTCTCAGTGTATGTTTTGACCGTGTTCCGCCGAATCGGATCTTTTTTTGAACGTGATGGCGCTGTTTTTTTTCTAACCGAACGGGAGGATGATTTGACAGTGCTCAAGGTGTGCTGTGACCGTTTCTGGGTACATTTTGACCGCGCTTAACATGTGTTTCGACCATCCTCGAGGTATGTTAGGTGCTCGAGATATGTACAAACCCTACTCGATGTAAAAATCGACCGAGGTCGAATTTTTTTTCGGCCTACCATCTTGACTAACTTCAACTAATATGAATTTACGGAAATTATTGTTTATACTTATCATGGAACATTTCATGGTCATTTTTGATCAAAATCAATTTATTGGAGACATCTGTAAAGCGAACGCCTGGTAGAAATCAAAATACCACTGAGTTGAGAATTTTGAATTTGCAAGTATTCTGCTTTTCAATTGATTTCAAAAATGTTAACATAAAGTTTGATGTTTGAAAGAAATTTTCTCAGAACCTAACAGGGATCTCCTGAATTTTCCCTGGCTTCTTTCTATCTCTCTTTAATTGAATGTGTTGGTTTTTGCACCACTCTTTGATAGAAATATTTCCTTGAGCACCAATTCTTTTGCTCAAATTTTCAATTGTTGTAAAAATATTTAAAAAGTTTTTTTCTTAAAAAATAAATTGTTTTCAATTCGAAAGTGCTCGACCAAATTTGGGCATGTTTCGACCGTGCTCGAAATAAGTTCCAAGTTTGAGCTCGAACCAGACCCCTGTATTGAATGAGAACTTTTTGCCGAGCATCGACATTGAGCTCGACCTCTGAAATTTAAACATGAAAAGTGATTTGCTAGACCTGGGTACTCAACTGAGTTTTTATTGGCTAATTTTTTTTCTATCATTTTATCGCACCTGGTTTGCACTTGACACACACTCCTTGTGCATCTCTTATTAAACTTCCCTGGGGGTCCACTT
Organism: Symsagittifera roscoffensis; assembly: GCF_963678635.1. Taxonomy (NCBI): domain Eukaryota; kingdom Metazoa; phylum Xenacoelomorpha; order Acoela; family Convolutidae; genus Symsagittifera; species Symsagittifera roscoffensis. Next base: position 28,950,729 of record NC_087067.1, on the reverse strand, counting down.
TGACAAGAGTGATCGGGAAGACAGAGGGGAAGAGACGACTAGTGAATCCACATGCACCCTCCCTCTGTGATAAGTTGATGGTGTTGGCGTTTCCTTCAGTCGAACCGTAGAGTTCCAGCACTTTCGGAATCTGGAACCTGAAAACAAAATCCGGCTCTTTTCTGATATACGGCCCAAAATCAACAGCAGATCAAGGATAATTAAGCTCCTGTTGTCAATGAAAATTAAGGTGCGTTCATTGGAATTAATGGTCAAAAATTGTTAACATTGTCAACCTTTGCAAAAACGACTTCCACAATTCCTTTTTGAGTCCGGCTCCTAAGATGAGTCTGAGTTTGTGCTGAGTTTCCTCGCTTGTGATTGGCTGCGCGTAGATGTATCTGCAGATCTCCCCCAGGTAGATGAACATGGTGGCTTCTGATTCTTTGATGTCCTTCCAGAAACTACTGGCTGAAAATTTTGATCTAAACAATTAAAGATCAAGATCATTTATTTACTAGGGAAATTAACTAGCATACGAGCTGTTCTGCTTTTTTGGGTCAATGGCTGTTTGAACCTTTTTAGCATATCAGCATATCAGCATATCTGGCTTATTAACGAATTAAAATTTTTTAAAGACGCCCATGGAACGAAGAATATATGCTTTTGAGGTAAACTGCGCGCCAAACAACGCTGTTTTTGTGTGCCCAATAACGGAATTTGTTTGCAAAAAAACCTGCGGCGCAGAAACTTGCACTAGATAAGAATTTTTGACGATGGGGAGGGGAGGTTTAAAAAAATTGGTATTTTTTCAAGTTCAGCTATTTTGAACATTTTTAGCTCTCCCGAAACCTGGTAATGATCATGAGCCTTTCACAGCTCTCGCACAGGCCTAAATGCGCTTCTACCGGAAGAAATATGCTTGCCTGAAAGCCATGCAGCATCCTCTCGTCAGCACTTGGGTGACCCCTAACAGTCCTGCATTGGAATGATACAAAGGTAGAGGTGACCAAATAATGTCTTCACACGTCGTCTTCAGAACCTCGTTGAATGAAATCCCGATCGAGATTATTCTAGAATTTTTCAAATTGGCCGCTTTGGGCAGACCGGTTGTTCCTGATGTGAAAATGTAGAGAACGGTGTCGTCGTAATTTTTTTTGGGCCGAATGAAAGTTGTGTCCTGGAGTTTTTTAGTTTCCTGGTCAATCTAAAATTGTCGAATATCCTTGACTAATTTAGAAGTATTAAAGCTTAGAATTCTTGTTCCAACCGCTCTCGAAGAGTATGTTAGTTAATAATTGTATCGTATTCAAGCTATTTACGAAGGCGTATTGTAAGTTTATCCCAGACGTGATTCGGGCTAGTATATAAAAAATGAAAAATTGTCGGCAAACGGTTCTGATTTTTTTCCGAAGCTGTGTAGTGAGAATATTGGTCACTCTCTATTAGTCAAAAATTAGTCAATAATCTCTACGTATTGTAGGGTGGCTCAACTCATTAAGGCTTATTTTATGTAAATTAGAGACTAATTTCAGTTAACTCGTGCTTCCAAAGAAAACAGCAAAAAATTATACAAAAACAAGGACAGCTGGTTGCTGTGCAAAGAGCACATAATTTTCCGACCACATTCATAAAAAAGATTTTTTTTTTCTTACTTTTCTGCAAATTAGTGTCGTTTTTAGTGCGTAGTGTGATTCGATGAATATACGATCGCGTAGAAAATTATTAAGCTTAGCATTATCGACAGGATTTGCCTTCAAAAAATGAATAATAATCAAAAAATGAAAACAAGACAGCCGGTTACAGGGCAAGCAGCACAGAATGATCCGACCATAGTCTTAAAAAAAAATAGAACAACGTTTTTTTCAAAATATTGTCGTTTTTTTTGGCGTGGTGTGATAAAAGAAGCAGAACAAAAAACAAGACATTAGGTATATTCGACAGCCATATTAAAATAAGCAAATTGCAAATCAACTTTTAAAGAAAAATTACTAGAAAAACGAAAAAAGGAAAAAAAAAATGCAAGTTTTCTGCAGTTTTTTAAATTTTTGAAAATTTTGATTCCAAAATGGCGCTAAAATACTCAAAACATACTAATTCTACCCAAGTGAGTCTAAAATTTTACGTTTTAAATTAAGCTATTGTAAGCTTCTAAGCGGTTAAAGGTCTAAATTAGACTGCTCGGTCGCTTTATTCTTTCGAAATAAGACGAAAATTTTTTAATGTGGTTCTAATTACGACTGTAAGGGCTTTAATATGATAGATCACTCAACCCAGTTCGATGATTATTTGCGGTACATGATTTTGCGTAAAAAACGAAAAAGAAAAAGTTTTAAAAAACTAAAACGCACCCTAATACAAAGTTCCTCCCCATTTGTTTGTTGCCAAGGAGGGGCTAAATGAAACATCAAAAATTAGTTTTCTTTATAGTAAAAGGTCTAAGAAAGCCTAGAAGCTAACAAGACTGCTCGTATCAGGGCCAAGCGTTGATTCTTCCGACTGCCTTTTAAGGTTTATGGAGCAGTAATAACATGAAAAAATTGAATGTAAAAAAAATGAAATTTTTTTTCTGAAATTTGAACATTTTATGAAAATCATCGCTCCACACGCCATATTAAGTAGAAAAAATAGATTTCGCTGCTAGCAACAATCAATTATGGCACAAAACTTATTTCAAACAATTTAGAACGATTTTTAGAACGGATTAAACCTCCGCTTACGCGTTAAAAGTGCGAAACATATCGCGCGTTAATTGTCCCAAATTGGCCAAAAGGGCAATATTTAAAACACCATAATTTTACAAAAAATGATCACAAGTGAAGTATCTTTTCAAATTTAAGCTGAGGACAACAATAATTTTTGAATAATATTTAAAAAATCCGTCAAAAATGGCTAGTTAACAAGTCGAAATTTGTCTGAAGAAAAAAAAACCCACCCCGAGCACAAATATTCCGTTATTTTCGTATCGAAAGTACGAACAAAAAAGTAAAAGTCCATATAACAAGTTGTAACATCATTTTTGGTACCTGATTGTGCGTGGAATAAAATGAAAAAAAACTACAACACGCGCAAATACAAATTTCCTCCCCATTTTCAATGATCGGGACAATGAATTAAATTACTTTTAATTATGATTATATTGTTTTCCTTTTTTCTGGGCATTTTACTCCGATCGAAAAGTTCTGCGCTATTTGCACCTGCAATTGGTTGCTATTCTTGCTTCATAGATTGGAATGTTTATAGAACAGAAATACAAGATGCGAAGACGGAGTATCTTTGACCGGATTAATAAAATTTTTTTCTAGCCTCTTTGCAAATCGATTTCCCAAAGTGATTTGGTAACAGACTTCGATTCAATTTAACAGACTCCCGTAGTGGGTGACAGGGAATAGTATGGATGTGGTTTTCCTGGTGTTTATTTTAAAATTTCAGGTAATCATGATCGAGTTGGCCACAAAATAATGTTATTTAAACATTTCATTTTCGAGAAAATCATGTCGTTTTAAATAGATTTGGCCACAAAATCGGCCACAAAATAATGACATTTATACATTTCATTATCGAGAAAATCATGTCGTCTTAAACAGATTTTGTTTTCCATTTTTTTGTTTGAAGTTGTTATGCAGGAGAATTTTTTATTTTCAAAAATGTCAGTGTATTGTTTCAACGCAACTGTTTTCTTTTCATCCAGCATATGCAACTTGCAAATTGTATTTGCGTTGGGGACTTTCAGGATATTATTGTAACATAAGTTTGCAATAGAAATTTGGAGTCAAAACATACCATGGTCGAAAGAGAGCTGACGAGGAAAACAATTTAATAAAAACGTGTTACACCATAGAGCACTAAAATTATCATTTAAAATTATTCTTAGCTCTTGTTTGAAAATTATACAGTATTTGTTACGCAAGAAGTTCCACTGCTTAGCTTTAAAAAATTTGACACGGTTAAGGTTGAGTTACCAAAACAAAAGTACCTAGATATCGATCAAAATTTTAATACAGGTTCAATCATTCAACCATTGCAACACTATTTAGAACCATTATTTAGAAGAACAGTTTTTTTCATTCACATACACAAAATCTTTAAAAATCCCAAAAAAAAATATTGTTTGCATTATTGTATTGTTTTTCAATTCGCTGTTTTTTTTTATTTTCAATTGCTTAGAAAGATAAATAAAATGATTAACTTTCATCAATATAAACTCCTGTTTCTGGCGATAACTTCTTCGGTTTTTATACTGTTTATCGTGCCCCCCTCTCACCAACAACAGATACAGCAAGAAGAGTGTGTAGCCTCGTTTAAGGGGGGCAAAAAACTGGAAATTTCAGAGGGGGACAAAGGAAGCATTCTTTCAGCTCTCACTGTGGAGAGTTTGGAAATGTGTGCAGAGTTTTGCTGTGAATTTGACGCAGAACAAATCTCAAAATCGGTTAGTTAAAAACTTTTTATATCTAATCATTGTTCCGTACTTGTTGTTCGGCCCACTAATTTTATTCTAGCCATCGCTTGCAAAATCGAGTATCACCAAAAAAAAACACGTTGTAGACGGTCAAATGATGCATAATGTTGAAGCTTTGAAAAATATGGTTTCGAGAAAAACAATCTGAAAGTTACTATTTTTCAGAAAGACGGCGATTTCTGAAAGTGACGTCATTCATTAGGTTGAAATAAAAAAAGTGTTTTTTTTTGATGGTCAACTATTTTTGCAATATATAAAGAAGTGTTTCATACAAAAATCAAGGCAAAAAAGTTTGAAGATGCTTTGATTTCATTTTATGCTGGTATGTAACTGTTCGGAACTGTTCGAAAAAACACCAATTCATTTTAACCGAACAAATAAATAGTGTAGGTTAACCAGTTAAGCTTGATTGAGTTTAATAGTTTTTAGTTGACTCTCAAGCATATTCTCTTTACTTAGTCGTTCTTTTATCTTTAGAATATCCTGACCTGAACAGCACCCACACTCAGATTGAAATAATTTTGCCAAATTCTGAGCTACAGCCAATTTTGGGCAATAACTTTGTTCGACTATATTGATCCACTTAAGCCATGGCACCATTTAAGCCTCTCTTTCGCTGGCAATTTGGCTTCCACGTTCTCGATGGGCAAATTTTGAAGTAGAACTAGGACCTTACAACAGAAAAAAACTTAACCCTCAAGCCAAGACCCTGACATGGTACTCCTACATCCCACCCAAATCATCCTGACGAAAACCCGAATAAATTAGAAAGAAAAAAAAAAGAAAGAAAGAAAGAAAGAAAGAAAGAAAGAAAGAAAGAAAGAAAGAAAGAAAGATAGAACTTATCTCTCTAAGATAACTTTGATTAAAAACTGCAACAAATTTTGGAGAAATGAGACAAAAGGCTCTTGAAAAGAGTTAGGTTTCTTGGCAGATAGAGGTTTTTTATAGGCTGACTTTTTGGTAGACTAAAATCAATTGAAAGTGAAATTGCTAATTTTGAGACAGCATTTGCTCTGCGGTGCTTACAATCGGAACAAATGGTATTGTGCGCCTGAAACAGTGCTCGACGCGTGGGGACTGACCTTTTACCAAACCGCCTTTTATAAGAAAGGTTTATCAGACTTGATAAATAAATTTAATTGACAGATGTAATGAAGCTGTTTAGTCAGGTTAAAAAATTATTTCACGGTTTCTCAGCGAAATTTAGTTTAATCTAACCGCTTTTTTTGACCCTCACTAATCTAAATTTATCTTTATTGAGTTGTTAGAGATGTAGCGACTAGTACGTGTGACACTCAGCATGCGCAAATAAGTAGTTACTCATTTGATAAAAAGTCTACAAAATACGGTAACCAATCAAATCGCAGAAAAAAAGTTCTTCCTAAAACATTTAGTATTTAGTATTCAACGATGAAAAAGAAAACTCCAGGAGAAGGAAAAGCGATTGAATTACACAAAGCTTATGTCAATTGCTCTCGCAGATTTCGGAAAATAACCATACCAGCATAGTCCATACTAGACCAGCACTCGTTGACGCTGATTTCTCCAATTTCAAGCAATGATGAAGGCGGCGAATTTTTGCATTCAGTTGCGCCATTTCAGTTCTTGGGTTGGCAGTCTCTCGCCCTTCTGTTTTTTCCTGATTTTGTGGGAAATGGATAACATCCTTATCGAAGGTTGCACTCTCTCTTTATCTCGCAACCATGACAAATGCCAGCTCTCGCAAATATTTGCAGTAAGAAAATTGAGTGGTCGGCTATAAGTTTTCTGAGTTTTTGGCCCTATAGCCGAAAACTAAAAGTTTGTGGTATAATCAACAAAATCTTGTATTTTTGGTTAGTTCACGCATTGGTTTTTTACGTGTTGGTTCTTTTGGCAAAATTTTCGAAACTTCTGGTTATGCCAATAAGTACTGATTGCTTCGATATAAGGCTAGTGTATAACGGAAAAACAGCCGTAATGCAACGTGTAAGGCAAAAAATAACGTTCTAATTAAACCGATTTCGTAATCAACAAAAATATTTTCGGGTCTGAAAGGCCGATGAAGTTTGGTAACACAATCGATTTGAAAAACTTTCAAAAAAAAATTAATAATACTTTTCAGATTTTCTGCTCAAAAACGCCCAGCAAATTGGAAATATTCTTTCATCAATTACAAAAAAAAACAAATGGATAAATTTGCTATAATGGCCTTGGTTCTGTCCAAAAAGTACCGTCGCATGTCAAAGTATCGAAATTTGGAAGCGTCGACAAAAAAAACCTTGTAATAGCAAAAAGTTTTTGCCAGACGCAGTTGTTTACCAGGTTGAGGGCTAAAAAACTGAGTTTAGGTCTGATGTTATCGGTGGTAGTAGTTTACTGCAGTAACGACTAGGGAAATGCGGAACTTAATGATATTCGGGGGGCAATCAATCTTCCTGCCAGTTTTCAATAACTCGATTGTACAATTTTTTCAATTCTTGACCGGGATTTTTTCATAAATCGGCAATTAATTGCTGCCGAAAACTTTTTTCCGTCAGAATTTCGAAATCTGGATCTAGTTATGTGCTGTATTTTGCCTGGTTTTTCAACATTGGTTGTTTTACTGCACTTGTGTTTTGGCTCATAACATGAATAATGTTTAAAAATTTTGCAATTCGAAATTTGCCTGAATTGAGTTAATTTGAAACGGTCTTTATTTTTCGGTTCAATTTTAAAATTGGTTTTTTTTTTTCGCTGTAATTTGATTGGGTGAAATTTTTATGTTTGTGCTAAGCGGTCAAATCAGTTTAATTGAGTTTGAATTCTAGCTGATCTAATTGCCGCATACCTACGGCACGAATGCAAATAGGCCGGTCCCATATTTTTTTTGCGTAGTGTTCTGGTAAAAAATCACTCTGGTAAAAGTTCCGTTTGGTAAAAAAACTTAGCCTCTCGTTGCTTAAAAAGAGTTTTTTTTTGAAGTTGATAGTCTGCTGATTAATTGTAAGATTTTTTTGTCAATCAAATTTGCGTCATTTGTAATACATTGGTTGGTGGGTTTTTTAAAAAAAATATTAAAAAACTGTCCTGTTTGTACCAAAGTGAAAAATTGGTCGCTTTTGTACCAAAAACTGTTCAATTGCTCAAAGAGTACTAAGAATGCTACCTCGCCGTGTCGAGGTTTGCTATTTACTATTTATGTTTCGACTGACTCGACCAATAAATGGTATGTATCGACCGTCCCGATCCAGGCTCGATATGTTTCGACCGACTCGACCCAAGCTGTCTGTGTTTCGACCGACTCGACCCAAGCTGTCTATGTTTCGACTATGTTTCGACAAGGAAAAACATTTTGACCAAGTTCGACCGAGGAAAAATGTTTCGACCGAGTTCGACCGAAGTGTTTTTCGACTGAAAAAAAAAACAGTTCGACTGTGTTCGACCGAGGAAAAATGTTTCGACCGAGTTCGACCGAAGTGTTTTTCGACTGAAAAAAAAAACAGTTCGACTGTGTTCGACCGAGGAAAAATGTTTCGACCGAATTCGAACGATGAATTTTTTTGACCGAGAAGAAATTCGACCGAGAAAAAACATTTCGGCTGTGTTCGACCAAGGAAAAACTTGTCGACCGAGTTCGACCGAGGAGTTTTTCGATCAAGAAAAAACAGTTCGACTGTGTTCGAACAAGGAAAAATGTTTCTACCGAGTTCGAATGAGGAGTTTTTTCGACCGAGAAGAATTTCGACCGGGAAAAAATAATTCGATTGCGTTCGACGCAGGGTTTTCTCGATTGAGAAGCATTTCGATGTATGTTTGTATGTATGAAAAATGCCATTTTTATAATGTATGTAAGTATTAAAGGATGTTTGTATATAATTATGTTTACATGTAAGTATCTATATATGTATTTATGTATCGGTGT
>NC_087067.1:28897402-28937402 GCF_963678635.1 Symsagittifera roscoffensis | reverse complement strand
AACTGATGACAGTTTAGCTGATACAGACAGTGACCTACAGGGAAATGAGCCGACCAAAGAAATTGAGGACGAAATTGTTCGAAGACCAGAAAAGACTAGCGAACTCGAAGAGCCGACTACTTCCGACGCCGCGCTCATCGTAGTTCTCGTGTGCGTCGCGTGTTTCGGCTTCGTGGGCGTAGCTGCTACGGGTCACTACTTCTACCAGCAATATCAAAAAAGGAAATTATACTACAAGTTGGATAGAGTCGACACAAACGGAGATTTCTTCACAAGTGAAGATCCTTACAATTATCGATAGAAAAAATATACCAAAAACGCAAATAGGGTTTTTTTTTACTTATTCCGCCGAAAAAAAACGAACAGTGCATCACATGCTGCATTTTCAGCAACGCATTTATATTCAGCCAATCAGATTCGAGCTTTACCATTTTTGGTTTCCGTGTTTTGATGACAGTTTGGGCGGAATAAGAAGAAAAACCCAAAAATGGAGTGATTGAAAGACCTTTAGTTTTGACCTTCATTAACAAAAATTATGTTTGTCAATATTTCAAATGAGAAAAGATGGCATTTATTAAAAATCAACTTTGAGTATGGACTTAATTTATTGAGAATTTGCTTAATTTAATTGTAAAATGACGCATATTTAGAAACAATTAATTTTTTTCGGATTTTATTAACTATTTCGCCCCCTATGGTAACTTGTAAAAATTACCCCTCCCCCATCCCCCCATAAAGAAAGAATTGAACAGAACATATATAAAGAAAATTGTTACCTTGTTAACTATTCCCCCCCCCCCATCCCCACTGCAATAAGGGGGGAAATAGTTAACAAGATCAATTTTTTTTTGAAACAATTTACAAAAGCTTGCGTTTTTGTTTTAAAATAAAAACTGAGTTTTTTACCAGACTTCTCGAACCGAAACTCGGGCTTGGAAGGCTTTTGCTACAAAAAGCTTCTAAATTCCACAACTAAATCAAAACAACCAAAAAACGTTCACGAAAAAAAAAAATTCGTGTCTAAGTCAAATCGCGTAGAGCGTAGCAAAAAAATGTTAACTAACTTGTCGATATTTATACTCAAGAGTTTCATTCTCATCATTCTTTCGCCTCTTGCCCCCGGTGTGAACAAATATCATTTCATCCCCAATACTTCCCAACTCCCCTCTGACAGGCTCGAATGCGTCTTCAAGAAGAGAACTGCTGCACACAACTGCTTTGGCTGAGCTGAAAATCGAACCAGCCAAAATTCCAAAAGACTCATTTGAAAATTTCAAAAACTAGCTCTTTTTTTTAAACCAAAATCGAATAAACGGGATATATAAATTTCAAACCGTTTTTTTTGAAGCAGAACATCTAATGTGCGCCAAAACTCAACTTAAACATTGCTATCTTCCATTTTTTATTTTGGCTGACATTATTTTAGATGACATCATTTATTTTTTTGATGTTCTTGAAAATCGGTTGAATTGTATTGTACCTGATAGTGATTGAATGCACGAGGGGCGCTTGTCGCTGGTTGAAGTTGACCAGGGCGGAGATGACCCCTATTTTGGCCAATCCGACCCAATAGATCACAAGGTCAGGACTGTTCTCCAGCAAAAGAGCAACACAGTCACCTGGCAAAACAAATATATTGTATAGTTGGTGCCCAAAATATCAAACCGATTTACGCAGCTGGCGGGGCTGTAAATAATTTTGTTTTGCGCCAGTTGTAATTTCTCAAGAAAAACGTATTACAGCAAAAGTGGATTGCAGCAAAAAGATATTGCAGCGCTTAGTTACCGCGTAATAATTTACCTTTTGGAAACAAAATTTCTTGGAGCAATCGGGCTTGGGTAAGTAGATACTTCCACTATGGATAAACTTATCAATTGATGTTTCCTTGACATGATAGGCTTTTGGATTTTAACAGGTAAAAGTATTGAATAAGCCCGGTTCGAGGCCCCAGACTTATGTCCAGACTTTGAAAATCACGCAGCGTCTGGATCCAGACCCAAATAGCATAGTTGCTCCGAGTTTAAGTCTGGAAAGTCTGGACACAAGGTTGCGGGAAAGTCTTGACGTGGGTCATTAAAGTCTGGACATACCGAAAGTTGGTCGCAAAAATCTCCACAAAAAGTCGCGAAAGTCCGGACATACTTTTTTCAAGCTTTCGCGATTTTGTGTCTAGACTCTCGACTTCATGCCCAAAATTTCGCGACCAAATTTTGGCAACTCCAGATTTTTGGACCCGCGACGCGACCCTGGGGGCCTTATATCCAGACTTTCCAGACTCAAACTCTCGGCGCGATTATGCAATTTGGGTCTCGATCCAGATGCTGCGCGTATGTCTGCATGTCGGGTAGCGCCGGTCGCGTTGGGTCTCATGTCAGATAGGGCTGCTCACGCCGTCTCCATCTTGGTCTCAAATGTTGCAACGAAACTTTTTGGCCGCGAAAGTCTGGAAATGACGAAATTTGCTCGCGTTAATATGGACATACTAAATGTTGGTCGCGAATATCTGTTCACGCCGTCTCCGCCTCGGTCGTCAAATTTGCGACGGATTTTTTGTTCGCGAATGCCTTTAAAAACATATTTTGGCCGCGAAAGCCTGGTCAAGCCAAAATTTGGTCGCGAAAGCCTGGACAAGCCGAAATTTGGTCGCGAAAGTCCTTACCGAAGTCGCGGACCTCGACGCGTGAGATAGAGTAGAGTTGAGAGAAAAATTTACATAAGTGTGCAAATCCAGCAATATATACATATACCATAACATATTATATAAAAGCTGTTTCTTAGAGTCTAAATTAAAAAATTTGTATCATGAAAAGCTGTTTCTTGGAGTTTCGTCCTAATACGAGCGTTCTTTTTTTGTGGGTTTGGAAAAAGTCATTGCCCTGTAACGTTCCTTTTTTTTCAAGGTCACATGCATATAATCTAATTGTCTGGATAGCAATAAAACTTCATAAGCTCAATTCTTACAGGTTGCTCTTTTATTCCCAAATACGTTGCATGAGGAATTAAGAACTTCAACTAGGCTTTTCCAAGCATAATTAGTAACCGCGAATAAACGTCATATTTGGTCAAAAAAAACGCGTAAAGATTTTCAGTTTTGGTTCGGGCTGTTTTGAAAAATGTTATGATAAACTCTCGGACTGACGCACATACACATAAAATGCTAGTAATACAGGTTCATAAATTGTTGAGACGAAAACTGGTCGCTGAAAAAAAAAGAAAAAAAATTGGAATGCAATTTTCAGGCAGTTTTTCTAATTGATGTATTATATGAACCATAGTGTTTGATCTGAATGACTATAGCACTTTTTTTAATCCGGGTTATTCTGACTTCCAAATCACGCCTCCGTCTCTCAAAAAAGGAAACAAAACTGTAAACGCAAAGCCGTTGTTTTTATCCTTAAAATTTCAAAAACAACCTTTGGGACATATTTGCCGCACTTTTGCCGCGTATTGTATTTTTTAACCTCTTGCAAAATAAGTGGGGTCGGAAATTTCAGAGCAACATTTCTTTTTTGCACGAATACGTATAGTTCTTACAATTTTTTATAAAACGAAGAAAGCAGTGGCGGATCTAGGATTTTCTCGAATTTTGTCGACGCTTTTTTTTAGGTCGACCGATCGACCGAATTGATTTTCCGAGCTCTCCCAAAGCACTAAAATTTTGGTCAAATTTTCTGCGCCTGACCAACAAAATTGCGTTTTTTTTTGGCGCGCGCTCCCCCTTCAAAGTAAGTATATATTGGCGCCAAAGGCGCCGTTAGAAAACTTTTAGGGTCCGTCACCAAATCTCAAATAGTACAAAATAGTACCTTTGGGTCGGCAGGGGGTCAAATCCCTGAGAGCGGGGGAGCGTATGCCAACCCCCCCCCCCCCCCCCCCACCCCTTCCCCCCTAAATCCGCCCCTGATGCGAAAGATTATGTTTTTTAGGATCTGAACTTTTGTTCTTTATAATACGAAGTTTTTGCCCCCGAACTTTTGTTATCTTTGTTTTGTACAAAAATGTTACCTTTTTTCAGCCCCAGTTTCTGAAAATAAGCAGCAACTTCATTTGCCTCTTTGTTTACTTCTTCGAACGTCCATTGATGCCCCTGGAACTTGAACATTGCCCTTTTCGGGTACTTTTCGACCGTCTTTTCAAACAGAGAAACAATCGAGACATTTTCTTTCTTCATTTTCTCAGTTCGAAGTTTAATTCCGACCAACACGCGGCCAAGTTTGAGATCACGTGGTAACGTGTGCCAAATGAGCCACAGGGTTTCTTTGCTGCCCCCCAGAAGCAAAAACAAAAGGGGGAGCAGAAATAAAATAGATAAGAATATCCAGTAAACGCAACACGTCATGTCTGTGGATTCCAAAATTAAAAATCGAAAAACTCGTTGAACAAATTTATAAGAAAATGTATCGTGGAATTTATAAGAAAAAAAGAAATTTACTCTTTTTTGAAACGCTAGATTATAAAACGCTAGACAATCAGTACCAGTCTATGAGACAAAGTTATTATACAAAATGTAGATAGCAGCAGTTTGCAACTTTTTTGAAAAACGTTTTGACGGCAAAGGGTTCAAGTTTTGTTTTAAATGTTTCAAATCAGAGATAAATTCTTGGTTTATATTAAAGAAGATTCGGAGATATAATTAGGTCAAGGTTTTGAGACGTCAGTCAAAAAATATCTTTTCGGCCTTTTGTACAGAGGTTAAAGGGCATAAACAAATTTCCAAAAAAATAAGCTGTCACAATTTAGATAGCACGATGTCAAAATACTGAAAAGTCTTTTCAGTTTACGTCTTTGTAAGGACGGATTAAATTTGAGAAGCGTGATTTTTCTGCAAAAATCAAGTTGTATTTCAAACTTATTCTTTGCAGACAATTATGAAAACCACGAAATCAGTAAAATTATATGAAAACTTCAGAATTGATGAAGATTCTTGATTGATATGGGTCCAGGGTGCGTTGAACCTTTGACTGCAAACATTTCTATTTGAAAGTTGGTTCCATTTAGCAATCTGCACAGCAATGTTTGAAGTTGAAATCAAACTAATTTAGATACCAAAGAGTGAAGTTTATGTTATGAACTAATCCACGTCATCGGCAAGTAAAATTAGTAACACAGTGAAATATGGTATGAACGAACCATAAAAAACTATAGGTTATGGAGAGAGTCTGAAGCTGCTAACTTTAAAGGTTTTAACAAAATTGAGTAACATGAAAACGCGTACACTAAATTGTTTCGATGATTTAAGAATTGAACTCAATGACTGATTCTTAAAACCACATTCACTAATACAATATAATTGAACGCTCCACTATGCGTAGTAGTTTTATGAAAAACAAGATCTGAAATTTCAGAGGCAAATCGACACAATTTGTCACTTCAGGACTTCGATTGAAATTTTTCGAAACTTTTTCTAATCTTTTAAGCGCCTAAGATGCACAATGCGCTATCATTAAAAATTGTATAAAAAAGCCTAAGCTTATAAATTCATTGGTCAAAGTTGCAGAGTCAAAGCACCCGAAACAGCACTTTTTAAGCATTCTCAACACTTTTTTGTTGGACGTACAAAATGTTAGCATAAAAGTTTTACAGTGCTTCAGAACTGCTTAGAGTTGGTAAATATTAATTAATCGGGTTTTAAGACGTCGGGTGTTGAGGTATTCAGAAAGATATTGAACGTTTACGTTTTGATGAAGTTTCTTAATGGTGAGACCATGAATATTTGAAGAGAAAATTTGAATAACAAGACAGCTGGCTTTAGCTATGAGTTTTTGTATAACATTTGATTCGCATTAACCTTGTTTCTAGTAGGGACGGACCTAGGATTCTCTTTTGAACATTCTTTTTGACTTTTTTTGATCGACCAAATTGATTTTCTAAGCTCTCCTCATTATTGATAAAGTCCCTTTTTGGCTCAACTTTCTGCGTTTTTTTTCTGCGGTTCTCGACGCGAGTTCTTTCTCAAAATAGGTATTTTTTGGCGCTGAGGGCGCTTTTAATAAAATTTCAAGACCGGTCAGCAAAAACCAAATTTCTTAAAATGGTACTGACAGAAGGACTCTCTTGGTGCCTATCGGGTCAATTTTTTGCGTGTTGCGGCACCTCGTTTCAAGCGACAACTCGTAACATTTATAGAAAGCGACTACTCCCGTAGTTACCGGCATTTAGCAGCGGCAAAAACTTTTGATCAGATCAAAAAAAATTGAGTTGTAGATGTAAATTAAGAAGTGAATGTAATAAAAAAATCGAAATTGAAAGACTCTCATTTTATTTTAGAAGAAAGTTGCTTCTGTAATGACTTAGCAGCTCAAAAAATGCTAATAGCTTTTTTAAGTTTAGACTCCTATGCATATTTTTTTGTCGTTATTTAGGCCAAGTTTAACTTCCAACTTAATTTTTTTCTCAGGAATTGAAAAAATTATTGAATCTACCTGCGAGCCCTCAACTGGGATGTTGGTCTTCTGCCTTCTATTTCAAACTTTATCGAAAGGATTTCACACAATTGATGACTTCTACCGCCCCTGCGCCTAGGAAGAATTGGTCAGATCCATGTTGTTTCGAAAAATTTTACTCCAATAGAGTGCGTTTGTCTTCCTTGCAGTTTTCATGCACAAAGTAGTCATACCATTTTTGAAATCGAACTATGGAATAAAAACCAGAGTGACAAATGGTTTAAGTAGTAAACGTGTGTTTTTATCTTTTCGTTATAAGGGTACCAGCATCAAGTGAAAATAGCATCCTGTGGAATTTACGCCGCTGAGAGTTTTGAAAAACCTCAATTTGAAAAGATTTAAATCTCGTAATGATAAAAACAAATTTAATATTCGTTCATCAGTTTTTAATCCCCTGATAGCAATTAAACTTACAAGTAATTGTCATATGCTACGACTCGTCGCTTGGTGCGAAATAAGAATTTATATAATTGGTAAATGTGTTGCTTGCGTTTAACCGCCGCTTGCGTATCACACCCATTTATGTCTAGTTTTTTATTTCCGACTTTTGTAACAAAAGTAACGGAATGTTTGTGCTCGGGTTGGGTTTTGTTTTTCATCAGACATATTTCGACTTTTTAACTAGCTATTGTTGACGAAAATTTTTTATATAATTCAAAAAGTATTGTTGTAATCAACTTGAATTTGAAAAGCTACTTCACCTGTGATCATTTTTCGTAAAATTATGGGGGTTTAAATATTGCCCTTTTGGCCAACTTGGGCAAATATGTTTCGAGCTATCAACGCGCAAGTGGAGATTAAATCCGTCTTTGGAATTGTTCCAAATTAGTTGAAGGAAGCTTATATGCCATAATTAATTTGTTACCAGAGCGAAATCTATCACTTTCTACTTTATATGGCGTGTGGAGAGTTGTTTTTCATAAAAATTCTCAAACTAAAAAAAATTCATTTTTGCTTATTACATTTAGTTTTTTCATGTTATTACTGCTAGATAAACCCTAAAAGGCAGTCGGAACTTTCAGGGCTTTGCCCTGATACGAGTAGTCTTGTTTCTTTTTGTATACTTTTTCTCATGTCATAAAAAAAATCAACCAATCTGCGTTTGACTGAACCTTATCTTAGGCTTCCAGTCAAGAAGCTGTTTGCAAAATTCATTAATCAATAAAACTTCAACAGCTTAAATGTTTTAAATGTTTAAACTTTATTAAGTGTATGCACTGTGTAGATGTGAAAAACTAAAATACCGGCTCGACACGAAAGCTATACGAGAATAAATTATTCTCAATTTAATGCTCCTGAGCTATTTTTACAAACTCTACATTAGCTGAGCTGTTTAATGATACTCGTCTCATTAGACCCTACGTCACTTACTGGAATGAGAACATCCAAAATTTACTGAAACACTCAGAAGAAATGAAATTTAGTTTTGTTATTGATACTAGTTTTGCAATTTGAGGGCTGTATTTTGTGTAAAAAATGATCAAACTTGTTTAAAATAATCAAATAAATTTAAATTTGCCCATTCTGTACAATTTACAAACTCATTTCAGTTAATCTTGTTAGCTAATTGATCTTTTTGAAAAATAATCAAAGATCTGTTATTTAGCTCGATATTCTGCAAATCATACAAAAATTTAGCATCTGTGAACAGGGGTGGATCTAGGATTTTCTCGAGGGGGGGGGGGCGGATTTTCAAAAAATTGTCGAAAATTTTGACGACCTTTTTTTTTTTTTAGGTTGACCAAATTGATTTTTCGAGCTCTCCCAAAGCACGGTTTTGTCCCTATTTTGGCCAAATTTTTGCGCCGCAGGCAAAATTTTGAAAAAACAGGTGAAAAAAGGCGTTTTTAGGAACTTTTTGGAAAATTTTGACCGAAAAATTGCGCTTTTTCGGCGCGCGCTCCCCCCTCAAAATTAGTATATATTGGCGCCCAAGGCGCCTTTAGAAAATTCTTAGGGTCGCTCGGCCAAAAATGGATTTCTTAAAAAGTATCAAAGGGGGGACCCTTTGGGTCGGCAGGGGGTCGAATCCCTGAGGAGGAAGGGGGCTTTCGCCCCCCCCCCCCCTAAATCCGCCCCTGCCTGTGAACTTGATTTTAATAATGATTATAATAAATCTTCTTTAAATGCAGAGAAATTCCAAATAGCAGAAAAAATCAATAAGGAAGCCAACTTAATGAAACTTGAGTATTTTTAACGGCTAAAAATATACTTCTTTCCATTTTTGGTCATCTCTACATGTAATACATTAGAGGGAGAGTAGCCCTGATTGGTTTTGGGTTTTCACTCATTAGAGCTGTTGAGAAGAACGTCTTCCACTCGTCACAGTTTGTCCTCTGGGCTAAATTGACCTCTCCCAATATTGAGTCTCTGATAAAGGTCACTGCTGGTTTGCTCATCAGACGAAACTGAAGAATTGACTCTTCTGAAATGGATGGAGACTTAATTATAATTTCAATTACTTTATTAATTATTTGTGTATACTTATATGATATTGACAAATTAACATGATTTCTATGGTTGCAGTTTCAAAAATCACTCCTCTATAATAAAAAATTATTAATTATTTTTTGTGAAAACTAAATGTTTTTGTTGTAACTATTTTTTGTTTTGTTATAATTATAATTATTTTTTTTATTAGATAGTTTTAAATTATAATTAATTCCATAAGGTTGCAATTTTGATTGGATTTAAAAATTTGAGGCAACATTTGAATTCTATTTTATGTTCCAGATTGTCCAAGTGAACATTTACGGACACTAATTTGGCTATCAAACTTTTCAATTGAGCATTTATTTTCAAGTTTTTAAACCGCGATGGCATTCTTTTATCAATCAAAAAGAGTCTTGATTGGCTTTGGGAGAGCTCGAAAGTGAGTGTGGTTGAACAGATATAAAGTTCACATCCTACCAATCATGCCCTTGGGTAGCTTGAGAGTGAATGTCTCCTCGTAGACTGGCATGAAAGTCTCTCTTTGGACCGATGAGCGCATCTTCTCCACCAGTCTACCCATGTATCTGTGGTACAATTTCACACTTGTGTCGCCTAAAGCAGCATAATAAAAGAAAAAAAATGACTCAGGCAGAGAGCATACAAAAATTCGATTGAAAAAAAATTATAGTAGAAGTAGTACTTCCTTGGAGATCACCATTGGATGTATAGGTCAGCTTTCATGTGTCTCTGATTAAAAATGATGAGATAATATCAAAATTTTTATATGTAACAAGGAGTAAAAAAACAAGACTTTTCAAAAAAAAACTGCTTGTAACAGTGCAAATCCCCGACTGCCGTTTAAACTGTCTTGGATATTTTTTATGCAAGAAAAAGTCTTGCTTAACATTTTGAGCATTGTAAACAATTAATGGGACGAATATCAAGTAGTTACCCGTTTTCTTATTTTTTTTTTACAAATATGCTCACACACAGGGTCAAATGTAAAATGATATGTTTCTCAATTAATAAGGCGATGTTTGAACAATACACCAGCCTCAATTCAGTTTGGAATGATTTAGAGAGTTAGCTCACGCTTTCAGCTTGAGAGCGTAGAACGTAGTAGATAAATTTTTAATTGCCCAATCGCCAACAGAAAAACCCCTACAGTTTTATGGAAAACAAAAGATAAAAAGTATATTATCTTTCGGCCCAAGGTGTCAATTTCCGAGGTTTAGTTAGAACCTCTCGCACGGTCTAGAGCAAATATCTGATTTGTCAAACATCCGCGCTATCAAACAAACGAACTTACCCGGGTTGACCTCCATACACTGAAAATGCTTATCATACAATTCCATACATCAAGTGTGTGGGAAAATGCTTGTCATACAATTTTCATACAATTTCTAAAAATATAACGGGTATATAACAAGTGCGTAAATTGAACATGTTAGATTTTCAAAATAACATTACGAAGTCAAACTGTGCATTTTGGGAAATATAAGCGGATTCCGCAACAAGGGCGCTCCTTTTGTTCTTCTTTTGTTCTTTCTTTTCCTTTGATCGTTCCGACAAATTTTAACATTTGTAAAGACTTGTCTCTGGAATCCAGGAACATACAGACACAAAACTCTGCGCCTATCCAATGCACAGATTGGCCTCGTATTGAAATGCGTAATTCAAATAACCGATACCAGGTTAGCCACGTTGGTTGCCGTGCAACTGGCGCGCCACTAGTTGGCAGCGATAACCGGCTATAAGCTTTAAATGGAAGTCTACCCTCTGTTGGCAAGCACGCAACACGTTGGCACTACTGCGGCGTCAATATTAATTGAACCAATACAACATCTTTTCGGCGAACGGTAGAAACCGGATCGTTGCCCTAATTTTTGGAAAACGTCGAATAATTGCCCCATGAAAGCTGTTTTTCGAATTTTTGCTGATTCAGGTGTTTGAGATATTCAGGTGTTTTTGTTGATTCAGGTGTTTGAGATATTGATTTCTCAATCAATCGGTACCCTCGCTCTCAACGGTACCCTCGCTCGCAGTACTCTGGGTACAGTTCAAAATTATCAATGCGCGTTAATTAAAATTATTAATTAATGCGCGTTTAAATGTTATGTAAATGTTTAATTGGTCAAATGATGGAATAACCAGACAAAGTAGCACTTAAAAATTGACTTAGCTTATCCTTTTGTTAATCAAGAGAACCAGGTAGAAGAACTAGAGATACAAGAGTACAAAAACATAGGTTAATGATTCGTCAAAACTTGTTCACAAAAAAATTGAAAAAGTCAGATTTTTTCGAATTACCATGTTCAGTTACCTGGATTTTCTGACGAAGGAATGATGTTAGCCGAATGCACGGTGACTGTGAGACATCCTTGTTGTAACTTATAGTACATTTCCACGTCTAAAGTTCCAACCTTTCTGAATTTGCCATACAAATAAGCCTCCTTGTCCACAATTTGGATGTCCTGTGCTCTTTCGAATTGGTCGAACTCGATCTTCACTTGGCCTAGAAATGTTCATTGCCAAATTTAAGGCAAAGTTGTTGTTAATATCTTTGTAGGTCAATGATTTCCGGGGTTGGTTTAGAGAGGGGGTTAGTAAAATAGTATCAAAAGTGGGACTTTTAGGGTGGTCAAGGGATCGAAGTTCCCCTCCTCGGGTATTTCACCCTCAAAATTATTCTTATGATAGAGGAAACTTTCACATGGTTAGGCGTTTTTGGGACTTTAGGTTAATTCGGCAAAGTAAATCGGTCGACCTACAAAAGGAGGACTTATGTTTTGAAAAACCGACCATTCCCTTCCCGTGAGAAACTTTTTATTGTGGTTTACTTTCCGCGGACACCCCCGAACTACCAACCCGCCCTCCTTTCTCAAGGTTTAATCAAAGCAGAGAAAATTTTTCAATAATAAAAGCTTCATAGATTGGAACTAAGTTTGTAAAAAAATGCGTCTTTCTTTTTTCAACCAATTTACCTAAGAAATCGCTGGGGACCAATCCCTTGTAGGCCTTTACTCGAATAAACAGCCATCTCTTTTTAATAGTGTGATCACACACTTCGAATGTGCAGTAACCCCCCTCGCCCGTGACTTCCCCTGACTTCCGGTTGAGCTGCACCTCTCGGTATTTGTTGGCACCTTACGGGGGGCATATTTTCAGTTTCCCAACAACTTTGAAAAATTTTGGTCAAAAAGAAAATGAGGACTGAAATAAATCGGATTATTAGAGTATACTTTAAATATGAAGCATTTTGCAATTCGGAATCACTTGTTTTTTGTCTTCCCTCAGTGAATCTACGATATTTCATTGAAAACTCATTACTAAAAAAAAGTTTCACCGGAAAATCAGTGGTTTTTTTTATAAAGACTGACGCTAATTTAATTCTGGTCAAAAAAAACTCAAATATTTTTTTTTCATGTTTTGTTTTAGCTAAACTTAGAAAGGACGGAGAGTTTTTAATTTCGCGAATTATAGAACTTTTCACAGAACTATAGGAAAACAAGCCCACTAAAAACAAAGCTGATTTGTAAGTATAATTTATAATTTAACGCTGATACAGTGCTAATTCAATACTGCTTTATCCCTGAGATGAAAAAGCGCTAATCAAACTCCTAGCTTTCAATAAAATGACACTGATCAGACTTAAGTTTAGCAATGAGATCGATGGAAAAATCGATGATTTAGTGCCGTTTTTTTAGTTAAATTACAACGTGGTTTACCAACAGCGGTTTGCTGTTTGATTTTTTTAAAATATAAAAGCAAATTGCAAAAAAAACATGAAAAAAAAATGGCGCTAATGTTTTGCACGACTTGAGACAACTTGTTTGTTTTGACAGTTGTTGGTTGAATGACATTCTTTCTATTAAATTCGACAGAATTTAAGGGAGTTTTTGATAGGGAATTTTAGTGAACAGAGTTTTTTGTTTTGATTTTTGATAAATTTTCCAAACTATTTAATTTCAACCATGATAGTTTGCTGAATCTTCACTTATAATAGAACTAAACGGTTGTTTTTTTCCTTTTTCCCAAGCAGACGTTGCTAGTTGATTGCTTAGTAGTCTAGCCTTGAGTTGTAATTCTCACCTAAGGTTGTTAGTTATGTTGACAAGAGTTATATGTACAGCAATAATTAGAAAAACATTATCAATTAATGAGGACCAAGTTTATGACTTTATTGAATCGAACAGCTTGAAGAGTTATACCTATGGTAGTAGATTTAAACTCATAAGTTACACTTATTTCTCATCTTCTTACTACGATGGAGGTTGATATTATTGTTATGAGATCCCAAAGCCTGTAATTGTTCCATCTGCTCGGAAGTTACCTAGGCCTGGATTCACAAGCCGGTAGTGCTGTGTTCTTAAGCCGGTTAATGGGAACAATTACAGTGGGACTATTCTCAGTTTTTTTTCTCAATTTAATTGTTTTTTAGTCAAAAAGGAAAGCAGTCAAAGTTTACTCTTATTTGAAATTTGTTTTTCTAAATAGCAAAAAACGAAATTTTGAATAATTTGAGAAGGGCAAATTTGTTAGATTTTTTCTTGATTAAAGTATCTTGCTAATGTGAAAAAAAAGGATTGACGACTTCAGGCCAGTCGTTTTGCTCGTAAGTACAAACTGGCGCCTGATTTCATCCTTCAAAGTACTCGGGCTTCACCTGCTTGGCTATCTTCTTTCATCGTAGAGGAACACACAATAAATTTTCATTTGATTTTTCAAGCAAAATATTCTTTATTCAAACATCCCTTTTGATTAAAACCACAACTTTTAGTTTAGCGAGGAGCTAAAGGAACCTGTCAGTAACCATCTTTGTAACAATGAAATGAGCTTGAGAAAAATATTCGGAAAAAATGTATTCAAAAAGCAGTAGTTTTTCCAAACAAAAATTTTAATTCCAAATTGTAGTAAATCAGTCCGTAAAAAGCCTTAGTTCACACTTTTTGTTATATAGAATTGATCCAGAATTTTGCAAACAAACAAGTCAATTGCCTGTTTTCTTGCAAGTATTTGTATTGTAACAATTCACCCATTTTTAACCAATTTTTTTACGTGGAAGCAGAAAAAGTTTGACCCCAGATTAAACCGAAGCACTGTGATCAGTCGAAAGATACATTGGAGGTGGTGAAATTATGTCTGAAGTGATTTTTCCCCTTAATTCGTCAAAAGTTTTAGGCGGTCTGGTGTCCATTGAAAAATTGTATCTTTTCATATATAATGGAAAGTTTCAAATCTACAGGAAAATTTTGTTATTCTTGCTTGTTGTGAATCCTACATTACGTATAACTCTCATTTATCTTTTTTAGTTTTTGGAAAAATTAATGCTTGGAAATTTTCCAGCTTTCCTTAACCATTTTTTTCATTATTTATCCTCAAAACAGTACTTTCCATCAATTTTTCTTGATGTTTTCTGGGATATAGGTTACTACGTTCTTTTTTTTCGGTGAAATGAAAAAATTTTTGTCACTGTTCTGCTAAACAGTTAGCTAGATTATATAATCTATGAAAACCTCGTTTCAAGGTGCTTTTTTCGATCCTTTTACAAAACTTGTTAATTGTTGTGTTTCCTCAGGTAGGGTTACTTAATTATATGTGGAGCATAAATCACATGTGGTAAAGGAATTTCATCCTCGTTTAAGTTTCAGCAAAACTATAAACCCTGCATATTGACATCAATAACAAGAGGGACACTTTTTTTCGGTAACATTTTTATTGGTCAATAAACTCTGAAAAGAACTTCGGTAGGATTTTTTTAACGAGACTCATTTTGGTCGTTGTCTTTTGATTTATTAGCTATCGAAGTCCTGAAGGAAAAATTTGATCAATCACCTTTTATGAAATTTTTTTCAAATTAGCCAAAAAAACTAGATTAATTATGAGGAAACTATTTTTTTTTCCGTTGACTGAAGTAACTTGCTGCAGTGGTAGCAAAATGAAGCGCCAAAAAATTCAGGCCAGTCCTGTAGCTCAGCTGGCGGCTGATCTTATCTATTAAACTACTCAGGCTTCAGCTGCTTCCTTATTCTCCTTTCATCGTACGGATTTTTTAACCAGAATAAACTTGATTTTTCAGATCAATCATCATCCGTTTATTAGTCCCTTTTAGTTAAAACCGCAGCCTTCGGTTATAATTGTTTTAACGGATGGCTTTTTTGGTTGCATAGTAGTCAGGGTGCTGTTTCTGTTTTTATTTCTGCATAATCAAAGCAAAAGAACAATCCTGGGCGAAATTAATAAAATCTTATCTATATCTTAAATTACTGGGTTAAAATTGAACTATTACTAGTCGCTTCTCTTTTAAAATACCGAGCAGGAAAACAAAAGAAATTTATGACTAGTATTCGAAGATTATCTTTTCTCAGAACAAAGATTCACAGTCCTAATGAAATAAAGTGAGTCATTTTTTGATTTAGTGAAAGGATACTTCCTACAGGGACATAGTTTTAGTCACTTAAATTTGAGTACTTTAATCAAACAAAATGATACCATAGCATTTTTTTTCGTGTATCACTCAACTTTATTAAAGCTAATTAAACGGTCATGAATTAGCATACTTTGAACCTAGTACAGTGCTGATTGATCCGACTATTGAAAAAAGCGAGGAATATGTATGCTCGGGATGGTTTTTTATTACAAAACTCAGGTTTCTCGGGGGATCGGTTGCTTGATCTGCATGCGCCCAACCCGGGGTGGACACCACTAAAGTAACAAGCCACGAGTGTGACGACACTGCTCGTTTTATATTTCGTACGCGGAGAAATGTTCCGCGCTTCCAATTGTTCCAAAATGAATTGAGACAACTTAATGGTTAAAAAATTTCTGTACAAGTCTCAAAATGTAAAATTTTATTTTTGATGATAATTAGATTTATCTGGACAAAACGAAAAAACTTTAAAATTTAAAAAACATTTTTTTCTAATTGGGTTGAAATTAAGTGGAAATTGATGAAGACAAAACTTGCGTGGAGTTTCTTGAGAACTCATATGGTGCTATTTGCTTAGATTTTCAGCAGAATTTAAATGGTAGGCCCAAAATTTTGCTGAAAGAACCGATTTTGCCTTTTTTAGTTGATCAAAAGTTAGGCCATAAACACCGAGGAGTTAATAATTGTCAAAATTATACAAAGTGAACATCTTGCAGAGCCAAATAAAATTTAAGAAAGGTATAATCTCCAAAAAAACATTGCGCACGTTTTTTTTGAAAAAATTTTTAAATAAAAACGGGGTTTAATTTTTGATTAAAAAAAGTTCAAAATTATCGGTTTTTTGGGTAAAACTTTGAACCCGCGAAGTTCGCCAACAGTTTTGCACAATTTTAATTCTGCTAAAAACAGCTAATTTTGTCTTTTTAGTTTTCACCTAAACTCAACCCAATTTGCGAAAAAAAATCGTTTTAATTATCCAGTTTAATGCGTCCGGTTAATTTAAATCCGCACTGTAAATTTTACATTTTTGATACAGGAGGGGGACTAGTTCTATGATCCAAAATTTTGTATTATTTTTTTTCTTCGAAAAAGCTACTGGCAATTGGGAAATCTAAAAGTGCCCCGTGCCTTTTGGGTACGGAAACGTTTTGTCCAGCGGACGAAGCAGAAACGCTATCCTTGGCTTCTTTTTGTTCAACAACTCAAACCGGGAAAAATCGAACAAGTGGGTGACGGAAACGTAAAGCTGGTGCTTGGCATTCTCAATGCGTGCTTCGGCTGGCACGACCGAGTTGTTGCCGTAGATAACGTTCAACACCACTTTGCCGGTGTAGTTTTCCGGCAGCACTGAATAACCGTTTAGGAACTCGCGCTTGTGCTGGAACATTGTAAGGGCCACCTGATCACTGCTTTGGAACCTGAAGCAAATAAAACTCTTAAAAAGTTTTTGAAGTTTTTTCTCAAATCTCGTTCGAACCCACTTCGACCCCAAAAGCGAATTCCTTATTAGGTTCCAGACTTGTAATGCCTAATTGTTGAAATAATCTTGCTAGATACAAAAGGGGGATTTAGATCCAGTTTGTTTTTTAATGCTCTGGTTAATTCAAAATTGAGCTGGTTTCACTGGAGTGAATAGATTCTATACGGCTGTTTGGTTTAGTAGAGTTTTTTACGCGCATTTTTTGACAATCATCATCTTTTACTTTGCTTATTTGCGGAAGCAGACCCAGATAGTGACTGCTTCAAAGCGGCTATGTTTTCTAATACAATCATGGGACATAGAAGTGGGAACTTTTTGGTTTCAATAAGCGAATGAATCAATTTTTTCATTCACGTTTTTGTTGTCTTTACTGAAACAATTTTAAGATATAGGGTTAGGTTTTGCGGTTTTTGAACTTTCACTGCATTTTGAACCAAGCATTTTTCTTTACCATTGGTACAAATGAACGGATAAAATGAAATGAAACAAGTTTTTTAAAGTCGTTTTGCCAAATTTGGTTAAATTTGGACTAAAAACTGTCAGGACAAAAACTGTTTTGAACTTTACCGCATTTTCGAAAACTCAAACAAAAACGGTTTGAAAAACGGTTTGAAAAATCGGTTTAACTTCGTTTTATCAAGAGCTTCCCAGTGAACCAAACTGCACCCAAAAGTTAAAACTCCTTGTGTTGTTTGCGAGGGTGTTTCCACAGTAAAAGCACCTCTGAAACAGCTTCTTCGGAACCAGATTTCTCAAGTTTTGATCCGACTAGCTCCATTCAAATATTTTCATCTACGACTTGTCAAAGTTTCGACTCTATATCTTAAATAGTTACAGAGAAAAACACCAAAGCGTGAAGAAAAAAAAACATCGTTAATTTGCTCGTTGAATTCCCCCCCCCCCTTTTTATAGGTATCATGTATTTGTTAATTCAGCAAGTTATCTGTTGAAAAGAAAGTTCTTCGTAGACTGATAAACTAGCAATTATCAACTGAGGTTAAATTGATAAGATTGATAAAAGTGTGCTAGCTTAAAATCATATTTGGGTTAATCGTACAATCTCTCTCTGCTCTCTCACCACTTAGAGACATTTGATTGTTTGGCTGGTTTTCAAATTTATTAGTAGAAGATTAGCATGCATTTGGGCTATAATTAAATCCTTGACCTTATGCGCCCTGCTTTATCCCTGAAATTTACATGAATTTCATTAATGATATCACAAATAGTTAATTCTGAGTTTCAATCGTTTTCCAAATGGAGAATATGGAGAAAACTATGATATCTTGATTTCACTTTAAGTTAGTGCACGCGCTCGTGTAATTTGAATTCTGCAAAAAAAAATTATTAGCAGAAGATGTACCATTGAAGATGGAAAAATTGCCAACAGTTTGACAAAAGAATTAAGTAATGAAATTTTTTGAAAAAAGGATAAAAATAGGAAAATATAGTTTTGTTTTACAAAATTGAACACAGCCAACAGACAGTACGAAAAGGGCCAGTGAACGCAAGTCAACAGAGAAAAATAATGAATGTTTTTTTTTGAAAAAACCTCGACTTTCGAATTTCAAAGAAAAAAGTCGCAATTAAAGCTCTTTGAAATTTTAGAACAAATTATGACAAGCACGTTTTGTTAACATAATTTGATATTATTAACCCAATTTGAAAAATTGAGAAAAATAGATCAATAAGTAAGCTTTTTATTTTGCTGAGAAATCTGAAACTTAAATTATATTTTTGAAACTTGAAATAAAATTTTACACTTTTGCTGTTCGATAGCTGAGTTTGGCTTTCATTTAACAAAAGAAAGGAACTGTTTGATAGTGGAGTCTTCGTCTAAAAAACATTCAGTTATATACTGCCTGTAAACTTTAAGCAATATTTAATAAATATCAAATTTCAGCAAATTCAGTGTTTTTAAAGCTAAATTTTAGAAATCAAAATTCAAACCACAAAAAAAATTAATTTCAGCCAGAACAAATTTTAAGACTTTTCACGAACACAAATCATGGCGACCTATACAATGATTTGAACTACGTTCAGTGACTCTTACTTAGCAGTAATTTTTTTCCAATTAAATACACTAACAATTCGAGTTCTTTGATTCTGATGTTACGATGAAAGGTATCGAAATTAATAAACAAAGCCAATAGAAAGTGTCAAGAAGGTAAGTAAACAGAAAAAGATACGGATTTATTTTTGGAATCTCAAGGAAACTCAAGGAACTTCCGAATTTCAAGGAAATAAATAGATGGCCTTTAAGCTTTTTGAAAATCTGGAACAATTTTAGACCGGCACCATTTTGACAAAATTAACCCAGTTTCAGGAAACTTTTAGTAGGTAAAGTCGTTTTCTGCTCGGAAAATCGATAATTAAATTCTCTTTCGAAACTAGAAGTTGATCAAGTGTTTTTGTGGATTTATACACTTTCGCGGTCCGATAGCGGAGTTTGCCTTCCTTTTAACAAAGGAAATAAATTGAACTAAAAGAAAAACAAAGATAGCCGGTAACTGTGCATGTGGCACAGAAGGTTCCGACCATAGTCCTAAAAAGACAACAGTTTTTTCGAATTATTGCCGTTTTATTTTTCGCCTGATTTTTCGTGGAAAACAAAAAGAAAAAATTAAAACACACCCGAATACAAAGTTCCTCCCCGTTTTCAATGGTCGGAACAACAATAGTCAAACGGAAAAAAAAATAATATTGGGTCTGAACATATTCTTAAGACTCATAGAAAAAAATCATGGCAGCCTTTATAAGTGCCTGAACTATGTTCATCGACTTTCAAACATTTCAACGAACATTATTTTTTTTTGGATTATATCTGTTTTTTTTGCTTTCGTTGGTCTCCAGTTTCAACTCGTCCTTTTCTTAAAGCAATTTTTTTTAGAGAAGGGGTGATAAAGTAAACAGCAATGAGAGAGTTTGGTTTGGCGCAGCATGTGCGAACTTTGGCTTTGCAACAAAAAGGGGCAATAGTACGGGTCTTTTTAACTACCCCCCTTATGGTACCTAGTAACGAATTGCCACCATTATAAAGGAACTTTTCAACGGTTACGCATATTTTGTACGTATTAAGGAGTACCCCCGTCCTCTTGCAAATAGTTTAGTGGGGGATAACTAAAGATATCCGAAATAGATCCAAACCTTATAGCTTTCTGTTCAAGTTTATGCAGCTGTTCTTTCTTCCACTTTATGAAGTTCTTCCTCCGCTCGTATTCTTCGGCCAAATCGACGATCACGTCGGATTCTGTCGAACGAAGGAGGAGCTCCTGGTGGTAAAATCACAATAGGCATCGTCAAAGTATTCCGTATGATATTATTGGCAAAGTTATTTATTTGTAAATTATCTCTCAATCATTTACCTTCCATGAACAAAGTCGGAATTCTCGACTATACCCTATTTTTCTAAAACCATAAAAACACAAATGGAAAAAACTATCGAATCTAATCGGCCGAAACTGTTTGAACAACCTTCGCATACTAAAAATAATTCTCGTTTTTATCGGGTATTTTTTGTTATACGGCCCAAAACTGCTCGATTCATTATTTTAAAAACCGGATTGTAAATGCCCAAATCTGATTGGCTGATTTTTTCAGCTGAAATGAATCTGTATCTTCATAAAAAAAACAAGCTCAATGAGCAATTCGATAAGTTTTAACCGTAGAACAAAAAATAGCATTTTTTCGTGAATTTATTGGAATTTGACGATGCCTACCTTCTCGGCGTAGGCATGTCCCTCGGCGTCAAATGGAACCTCTTTAATCTCGAAAAACGATTCATGTTCTTCTTCGTTCTCATCTTCATTTTTGTTGTCTTCAGATGAAACCTGTCAATGCACTTTGGTTCTCTTTAAAACTTTGGTGCAAAGTCAGAGCTCCCGAAATTTAAGAAAAATCAATCTCAGAAAATGCAAAAAGTCAGTCTGATAAGTCCTAAAAAAACAGAAGCCTATGCATCAAAACTTTTCCATTAGACAACGACCAACTAATCGAGCAATTTTTGGCTCAGAAAGGTCGAACTTTTAACTATCTCTCACAGATGATATTGAACTCTCTCAAAAACTAAAAAACTTTATCTGGGCAGCAAACAAGGACAGCAAAGATTGTGCAAGCGGATAACAACTTATCTCGCTCAAAGGTTTAAAAAAGTCATCATTCAATGATTCTCAGTCCATCTCCGGTTTTTTTGTTTTTACTCTCAAAAGAATTAGCTTACTTCTCGAGAAAATCAAAATACTTAAGATAATAGGCAAATAGCTTCTTGCAAAACTGTTTAAAAAATTGATATACACTAAAAGATTAGACGTTTTTTAAGATGCTAACTCACTTTTCCTTTATGAGGTATCGTCAACTTCACTGTCGGAGGAGCGTGAAATGCAAACTTCTTCCTTATTTTACCATCACTATCAATGCCACGCAGCGCTCCTTCGTCAATTGTCTCGTAGTGGTTTTCATTGGCGTTTGGAACCTTCGACTGTTCGAAATCAGAGGGAATGTCCACTCCACGTTCGACTCCAGTATAAACGAGTGGCATCCGCATCAGCTCCGCATGGATTCGAGACAGGGATTCTTATCAATCATTTAAATCAAAGCATTAAAGACATAAGAACACGGAAAAACAAAATGAGAATAAAAGACCCGACAGATTTTCAAAAAGAAAAGACGAAAACGAAAATATATAACAAAATTGAAAATTAAGGGCTCTTTTGGGAAAGTTAGGACCAGAAATTTATTTAACTTTTGTCACATAACTATAAGAAGCACTGATTGATTACTAAATTTTGATTAAAAACTATGTGCTCTTTAACATATTTTGCTGCCTCTTGGAGATCTTTCAACAAAAAGCACAAAAACCATGAAATAATTTCAATAACTGAATATCGTTTTTAATTTTTTTGTTCACATCTTCAAATTGAGGAGTTTGGGATTATATGCATTTCTTTCTCAAGGTCCGAGAAACTTTTTCGAAATGGTATACAAGTATACAAAACTTTCAAAAGTTTTTTGACGCATCCCCTTTTCCTTCGATAAAATCCTAGACCCACCATTGAATTCAGCAAAATGATTTCGCATTTCACCCCCTGTTATTCAAAAGCCAAACATTTGCATACTTTCAATTTAAAAAAGCATATTTTAAATGATGTTCTTGCTCAAATGCTTTTGTAAAATGACTTCAACATTTTTATTGCTGCAAAAGACTGTAATCGGACTATCAGAGCATTCTGTTCTTATTTCCAATGAGTAATAGATGAAAACATTATTCAAAGTGGGGCTCGAACCTGGGTCTTTGGGGTTCCACCTGGGTGCTGCAAAGATGCTTCTTTTAGGAACTGAAGCTACAGAGCCAGAAGTAACTGACGCCGAGGCTGTCTTAGAGGGATGTTTCAAAGTAGAAGTCTGATTGTCTTCGAGAGGCGCACTCTGCAAATTGTATTCCGTGTCCTCGTAGCATTCGATCAATGTCTCTTCATTTTCATCATCATCATCTTCCTCTGCTGTAAATAAAACAAAGATAAAACAGAGAATTGCAAAAAACTATAACAAAATAGACCCGAGTCGAATAGCATGTTTCGACCGTCTCGACAAAAATTCGGTGTTTCAACCGTCTCGACCAAAATTTGGCGTTTTTCGACCGTCTCGGCCAAAAATCGGTATGCTTTGACCGTCTCGACCAATTTCGTGTAGGTTTCGACTTTCTCGGCCGAAAAAAATGAGCTCGACTCTGCTTGTTTTGACGTCTCGCTCAAACTCCAGTATGTTTCGACTTCCAATTAACATGGATTATCCTAAATTAATGAATGTTATATGTCATGCTTTTAGGGTAAAATCTCCTGACAATTTTTGTACCAGAATGACATGATTAGAGTTTTTTGCGTTTTAAACGCTTGATAGATATATACCATTTTTGAACTGATTTTCCCATTTAGTGGATACGGTCGTTTTCGATTGGATTCGAAAGCAATAAGAAATTGTTGATATTTGAAAGAAATTTTCATTTGTGACTTCGTCACATGGCAGAATGATTGTGCTCGAGATGCTTCGGTCCGTCCTCGAGACATTTTTTGACAGTGCTCGAACAAATTTTCATGTTCGACCGTGCTCGCTTTATCTTTTGATCGTGCTCGAGCAAAATTTGATATATTCCCACTGTGTTCGAGAAAAATTTCGAGTTTGTGCTCGAAGCAAAACACTGCCTCGACTATTTTTTTTTCGGTCGAGGACTGAAATTCAGTCTTGACGTTTTTTTTGGCCCAAACATAAAGAGTGCACCTCAGGCCGGGGAAAATTTACCTTTTTAGAAAAAAAAGACATATGTTTTGTCTGTAAAATTTGCTTGCCAGTTGTTTGGAGTAAGTTTTATAAAAACCGCTCTAAAAGAAGAAAGGTGCATAAGCAGAAAACGTCTATATATAATCGATATCATGTTGATTTCGTCCGTGTTGACCACCCTTCTTCTTTTATATATATTTTTTGCGCGCTTGTTTGTCCCGATACATAAACCGTTCATGAAAACGCATGGCGATTATCGGCGCTGAGTGCCAACGAGCGCAAAGC
This sequence comes from Symsagittifera roscoffensis, assembly GCF_963678635.1. Lineage (NCBI taxonomy): Eukaryota > Metazoa > Xenacoelomorpha > Acoela > Convolutidae > Symsagittifera > Symsagittifera roscoffensis. The sequence goes on along the minus strand of NC_087067.1, from coordinate 28,914,061 downwards.
AAGTCCTTCAACAGCTCACTGAAAGAAAGTTTTCACTATTAGTCCGTAATTATAGCCATAATGTTCTAATGCTTTTGGACTTTTTCTGCTTTTGAAGCAATCTGCTAAAGGCTCCGCTTTTTGTCAATATGGTGAGACTCTTCAATAGGCAGCCAGCTGTTTCAATTATATATACATATATCTTCCCTCTTATATATATATATATATATATATATATATATATGTGTGTGTGTGTGTGTGTGTGTGTGTGTGTGTGTATAAGTAACATACACTTATACACACACACACTTGTGTGCTCGTTGCTTGAGGGTGAAGCAACATTACCCAGCCCAGAAAAATAACCAAAAAAATAGCATGTAGTTCTTAAACAAGGGCACAACAGCGGTTCGCCGTTATGAGCTGTACAGCTCTTGTGTTGGTCCTTTCCCCGTGGATAAATGATCTTAATTTACTTAAAAGCAAAAGTTTAATATCTTTAAAATTTTGCCAAAATTTAGTAAATTGCTCCTATCATTACACTGATCTTATTCAGGTCGTTTTCATGACATTGTACATGCAAAACCGTTGAACCTTTTGGTGTCTGTAGCATTGAGTAACCAGCGGTTTTGTCACTTGTGTTCGGTTACGAACAAAATTCAAAAATTTTGGGAAAATTTCTAAGAAAATCATTTGTTTGTTTTATGGAAAAGCAGTAATCATACTACACATTCTATATATGAAAAATCACTAATCTAGACCTTCCATTTAATTTTTTTGTATTTTTTGAATTGCTTGAAAAATGTATGTTTAGTATTTTTCTAGATCTGAAAGTTGTATGATAAGCAATTTTGGTCAGCCCATCTATATAAATAACGTTGAAAAGCAGGAGAATTAAATTTGGAGATCAAATTTTTGATATTTCACGACTCTGGGGCTACTTTTATGTTTTTAATTAAACCAATAGGGCTCTACGTCAAAAAAACACACCTGGCCCCATAGTTTTTCATTAGTTTTCAGTTTTTCCAGTGTTTTCAGTTTTTTCCAGTTATTTTACATGGTAAGAACAAAAAAATGTCCGATTCAAATTTAACAAGCAAAACTGGGTATTTTGTGATTAGTAAGCGGATTCCGCAACAAGGACGCTCTCTTTTCTTTTTCTTTGACCAATCCGATTAAACTTTAACATGTTTAAAGAATTGCCTCTGAGTTCCAAAAACCTACACATAATAAAGTGTGTGCCTATCCAGTGCCATGTTTGGCCTCGTAACGTGGTTCAACTTGAAAACAAACCTTGATCAAAGGAGTTTTTGTCAACCACAGTTGCATCAGGAATCTGAAACAGACGCATGAATGAATTTTTTTGATAAATTAGGTTGTTTTGTTTTAGAGAAAATTAAAAATTTTGTGATCCAAAGACCAATTTTGCGGTGTCCCACCATGGTTAACGAAAAAAAAAAGATTTTAAAAAATACTTTTAAGTCAACTTTTGTTGAATGCAGTATAACTAGTGAAAAATGTGGTAAACGAACTATGCTATTTTTACCTAAATCGATTGGTTGCATATCGCAAATCATTTAAATATAGCCATTCAATATAGACCGCTTGAGCAATCAACCTACCGATTTTGAGTCGGAGTTCTTAACGGCTTCTTATTTGATCAAATTAAATCTTGCTTTACCTTGTCTAGTTCCCACGTTTCTTTTCCTGCAAATTTTCTGGATCTGATCAGCTGAGATCCATTCCCCGAAGGTATTTCTGTGAGACAAAATTCGCTGTCCTTTTTCAAGTTGCTCAAACTGTTTGTTTGTCTCAACTCGTTCAATTGTTGTTGGCGCGAGTTGTTTTTATTTTGGCGATGTTCGAAAGATCTGGTCCTATTTTCGCTATGGCTCCAATTGACCTCGTCAAAATAGACATTATAGCTGAAAGATAACAAGGGTCAAAATGTGGTATTGTTGAACAGTCTTTTCTGATTTGCAGCTCAAAACTAAGTAAACTCTAAATAGTTCGAACCAACAGAGACGCATTCCCGGATAGCCAAAAAATTAAAATGCAACATAACAACCAAAACAAAATATGACTAAAACAAGAAAACAAAATATGATTAAACGGCAGCAATTTCGTCATAAAATGAGGAATAATTTTAATTGAATGACGATCGAAACATCTTATTTGTTTTGAAACTAAGCTAACAAAAAGTCCAATAAACAAACAACTTTTTTTGAACAAAAGCTATGCTTTCATGGATTTAGACATCAGTAAAGGTGCGACTTCTTTAATATGCATTATTTTATCGGCTATCCCTAACATAAGTTTTTCAGCTATCCGAAGGCAACTTTTTTCAACTATCCAAAAAAAATTTTTTCACCTGCCAAGGAACAAAAATTTGTTTTGGCTGTCCAAAAAATAACCGCATAACAGCAGTAAGAGATAAGTGTCTTGTGAGACCTCGATTTTTTTACCTATTTTTGATCCAGATATTACTGAAACAGATCGGATCATATAGCATTATGACCCAATTTTCAAAATATCAAAAAATTTGAGTTATGACTTTCCGGGGTTGACCACAAATGCTATCCATACAATTTTCATACATGAAAAAATGCTAGTCATACATTTTTCATACAATTCCATAAGTAAAGAAACTTGAATGAAAGGTCTATGATAAGTGATTTTTCATATATGGAAAGTGTATGACTAGCATTTTTTCATAAATCAAAAACAATTATGGTCTCGCATTAAATATGCTTTTGAAACGGCCAAATCTGTCTTTCACAATTAACTGAAAATTAAGTAGTTGTTTCTAACTGATTGGATAATTCTAGCCAATCAAATTCAAGCAATTCAATTAGCCACTTCAATCAACAAGTGCAGCAGATAAAAATTCTAGCCGAAATTATCCAGGCAAAAACTTAATAAAATTGCTTCAACGAAACAAAAGTTCTATTTATTTAGTCATTTCGGCCGATAACTTTTATCTGCTTGAAATTGAAGTTGACATAACGAGCCATCATGTTTGAATTTGGTTGGCTATTGAGCCAATCAGACGGAAACTAATTTATTTTCAATTAAAGATGCGTTCAGATCTGATTGGCTAGGATAAATTTTTTTTATAAATGCGAGTATAAATTAGCAGATCATGGCTTGAGCTCAATTAAATTATCCAGCGCAACTAGCAACTAGCGTGTATTGTTTTAAGCTTGACCAATAGAGACTGTTTTGGTAATGCCCCCTCTTCCCTAAGAATGCAACGGAAAAAGAACAGTTTTCTTACGAACATTGATTTTTCTGGAATAATGCGGGGTTGATCTCAGAGTGTTGAATCAACTCGAAAAATTGCAAAACAAATGAATTTTAAATGACAACAATAACCGCATTTGGTTAGATACATATGAAATTTGAGTGAATAAAATTTACAACAAAAAATCAAAGGACCCGTTAGGAGCTATTTTTGGCTAAATCAATCAATTTTTGTCAGTTTCTGTAATATCGATTGAGTATTTTTGGTTGTAATATCGATTGAGTTAAGCAAATCAGTTTTTTTTTCTGTCAGTTTCTGTTTTATTTTTTTTGAAACATCTGAAAATTGATCAAAGTTTAAACTCAGTAGGGCAGATGGTATATTTTCATGCAGAAAAGTTGCGACTATCAGGTTTCTATAGTGAAGATTGTTTTGCATTTTATTGCTCCGACGTTCGAAGAAAGTGACAGAAAACCTGTGCTCGGGTTGGTTTTTTATCCAGGACATTTTCTTATTTTTAACAGGCATTTTTTTCTATACCGTTGTCGTGCAAAATCTTATCTTCTACTTTTTTTGTTTAAGCAAAATCTAAGCAAAGTTATCTTGCACTGATTGCCAGATGCGTTTTTTTTGGCTGTGACAAGCTTTTTGGTCGCAGTTTTCTGAAAATAACAAATTATTTCGCAATGAACAGAAGATTTCGTCACGAGGAGTATGAACGGTACAAAAATTCAAAAATTTGGTGATTTTGGCTCTTTCCTAGTATACAGCTCAACACTGATGTTGTTCATATTTTGAAGTTTGGATCGTAATGCTCAATTCTGATTGGTTGAAATTGTTATAGCTTATGAAAACTTGTTTTTTTTCGTAAAAATAGAAAACCTTAAAAATAATTTGATAGCTTCGGGTGTTCGCATCCGGTTTTAAGTTTTAATAATCGATTATATTACGATTTTAGCACGAGTCTTATTAAAATTGAAAAACAATCGATTTTAATCAACTAATAATCGATTATAATCTTTCATTTCAGACTCAAATTATAATTATTTATAATTAATTATAATCCCTTATAATCCATTATAATCGATTGTTTATTCGTCTATTTTTCGATACAATTATAAGCAATTATACTTGATTATAGTCTATTATTTTTATTCAAATTTCTAATTCATTTTTTTTTGCGCAAAAATCCATTATAATTGATTAAAATTGATTGTAATTATTTTTGTTTGTCCATTTTGTCTTCAAAGTTGCATCTAATTTGCTAATATTTTATGCTTTTCGTAGACGTGGGTTCCTATGAAAAATGCGAAAAATGTTTTTAAAGTTTTCCAATCAATTCTAGTTTTTAGGGTTTTTTTTATTTCTTGCCCATTAGAATTGTTTTGTGATTTTTATTTTAAGCTTTTTTAACCACCAAAACATCAGCAAATGATTTAGGTTCATGATTGACTCGGAAGATTTATTTTTTATGTACCGCGGGAATCTTTCCACTATTATGAAAGGATTTCGATGAAACTTTTGTTTCGTGGTAAAACTTTGTGTTCAGAAGAGCCAAAGTGTTCAAGAGAATACTTTGGAAAATTTGGAAACTAATTTATTTTCAATTAAAGATGCGTTCAGATCTGATTGGCCAGGATATTTTTTTTTATGAATGCTAGTATAAATTAGCAGATCATGGCTAGAGCTCACTTAAATTATCCAGCGCAACTAGCAACTAGCGTGTATTATCTTGACCAATAGAGACTGTTTTGGGAATGCCCCCTCTTTCCTAAGGATGCAACGGAAAAAGAACAGTTTTCTTACGAACATTGATTTTTCTGGAAATTTTTTCAATTTTTAATGGCAAACGTTTATACCTCCTTGGGTCTTTTGGATCCGTCTTCCCGGTCCTCTGATACACGGTCGTGGAACTTGTTTTGTGCTTTTTCAGCCATGTTGGGGCCTTGGGTGGGCTTAGTTCCTTGGGGTCAACAACTTCCGGAGCCTTGGGATCCGCTGCCACGTCATCATCCAAAATGATTGGAGCTTTGAGGGGCGTACACTAAGTCACTTCTCTTCTCCCAATCTAGGGTAAGTTCAACTTCCGGGAGGTTTCCCGCCTTGTCTAAACAAGATAACTTTTGATAAACAACATTGTTCCAATTTAAGTTTTTCAATGACGGCTTTTTCGTTAAATTTCGCAGTGCCGTATTTGCTTCTCGACCATGGTATGCTTCGAACGACGTTAATTTAGTTTTAGAATGTGGCACGAAACGTAATGCACTAAGCGCACGGGATATCATTGCTCCAAACTTGTAGTTTTTATTTTCCTGAAGATAAGTCAACACGTAATTTTTTATCGACCCAATAGTCCCTTCAACCATTCCTGTTGCGCGATGGTCCCTAACTGGAGATTTAATAAGTTCGATACCTTCGTAGTTACAGAAATTTTGAATTTCATTAGAGAAAAACCCCGTGGCTTGATCCATGTGCAATTTCCTTGAGTGTCCATGAGTATTTATGTACTTCCCTAGGAACTTCAATACATTTTTTGATTTGTTGCTTGAACAAACATACGCCGACGGCCAATGCGAGAAAGTATCTACTGCTACAAGTACATACTTTTTCCGACCCTTTACATAATTTACTGGACCCCAGAAACCTAATTGGACCAAATCATTTGGTTCCTTAGGAACATACGTTTCCCCCATGTCACTTTTCGGAATGTCCGGTTTAAGGTTTTTACCTGCTTCTAAGCAACTTTTGCAGTATTTTGCTGTGGCCGCGATATTTCGATGCATAAGGGGAATCCACACGTCCTTTGCTACCGCGAACATCTTGTCCCGCCCATGATGGTTGTAATGTAGGCGATTCAGAATTGCTGACGATAGGTCCTTCGGTATTGCTAACCGGCCTTCCATCCACAGGCAATTCTCACGTACTGCAAAATCGTTGTAATGCTGGGCGTAATATTGTCCTAATCTTGTAATAATCTCCTTTGCTCGTGGGTTTTTGTCTCTGATGTTGTCTCGGATGGTCTTCATAATTGGGTCTTTTTCAATGTTTGCTTCAATCAATTTTAAATTCAAAACTTCCGGTGTTTAATTTTCTTCACTATTTTACTATCCGATGGCACTATAGAATAGATCCATTTTTCATTTTGTACAAGTGGGTACGATAAACCGGGGAACTGATGTGGAAAAGATATAATTGTATTTAGTTTTTTAGAATTAGTTTGTTTGATGTCAAGTTTTTCGGGTGGTATCATTTCAATATCGGAATCCGAACTAACGCTAGGAGGTTGATTTAGGCGGTTCAGTACAACATTTAGATTAACATTTCCCAAATTTGTTGATGTGTTGACTATTGCCGAAGTTGGAGGATCATTTTTCTCTGGCGAATTACTCATTTTTGTATATTTTGGGTTACTCAAGTTATTTCGAATTAGGGTTTTGCTACTGTGTTTTTTCAAAGTAAATGGCTTTTCACTATAATCTTTACTAGTGTAATTCTTCAAAGTAAGTGGCTCTTCACTGTAATCTTGTAAGACGGATGGTTTGCAACTGTAAATTTTCAACGCAGAAGGCTTGCAATTGTAGTTAGTTGAAATGGAAGGGTTTCGAGAGTATTGAATCAATTTTATATGTTTGCAACTGTAATTTAAGCAATGAGAACAAAGTCTGAATCTCGTTCTTCGGTATTTACATGTTTCCGCCGGTATGTAAATATCTCGACGCTGATTGGTTAACCGCCGGTTGCATGTAAACACGCCCTCTATTGAGCGTTTGTGCTCACGGTGAATATTTGCATAATCGTCTTTTCTTTCATTCTCATTGAATGAAACTGATTTCGTTGTGTCGAAACATGACTGTTTGCCCCCTACCGTCGGTTTTCGCTGAATGTTATTCACTTCTTGACCCCTAGGCTTCATTTTATCCTTGGGCCTCAACGCCGCGTATCATTCTTATCTTTGCTACTGTAAAATTTTCATCGTAATGACTTGTCTCGGGTGCCTCTGCGGACGGAAACCGAGACAAATAGTCAGCCATCCCCATTTTTGACCCTTGTCTATGTTCAACTTTAAAGTCGTATGGCACCAGTCGATCATACCATCGAGTTAATCGACTGAAAAATGTTTTATTTCCTTTCGGTGACGAATTCAACAATGTAAGTAGCGCTTTATGGTCAGATATCACTGTGAAATACCGACCGTATATTTAATTTCGAAAATTTTCCGTGGCCCACACTACCGCGAGTAATTCTACCTCGTTTGTGGAGTATTTTTTCTCAGCCGGATTAAGATAACGGGATGCAAACGAAATCGGGTGCCACCCGGATGCGCCATACTGTTCTAAAACGGCCCCTAGGCCATCGTGACTAGCGTCACAAATAATTCTAGTTTCACGGTGAATGTCGAAGTGTCGTAATTCGACAATAATTTCCACCAGCGATATTAATTGTTGGAACGCATTTTCGCAAACGGGTGTCCAGACAAAATCGTTATTTTGACTCAGTAGTGGCCTTAACGGTGCGCTTAATTCAGCGAGTTTGGGTAAAAGTTTGTGTAAGCTGTGCAGTGAACCCATCAAAGATTTCAACTGCTTTCGAGAATTGGGGTTTTTAAGTCTTCTATTGCTTTGTTTTTCTTACTAAGGGCGTGATACCACTTTCCCCAATTCGAAATCCGAGCCATTCGCGCTCCGTTTTCGCAAATTCGCATTTTCGCAATTTTAACGCGACATTGGAGACATCCAGCTTTTTCAATATCTATTCCACCAACGCAATGTGTTCGATTTTAGTTCCTTTTGAAGTAATTAAGATATCATCCATAAACGCGTTAGCCTGGGGGAACTCCTTAAGTAAATTATCAATTACCTTCTGGAATTCCGCCGGCATTGACGTAAGTCCGTAAAATCGGTTTTTAAAACGATAAGTCCCCGTGGATTTACCGCCGACTAGTGAGTTTTTGCATTGCTCGCTCGTTTTTTGTTCTAATGCGACTTGTCCGTACGCATATGTGAAATCCAATGTTGTAAAATATACATTCCCCGATTTTTTCTCCGCAATAATCTAACTTAATCCGTCTATTAATTCGTCAATATTTGGCATTTGGTACTTATTTTTGTGTACCTGTTTGTTCAATTCTCTTGATTCTAGTGCTAATTTTATGCTTCCGTCCTTTTTTACTGTAATGACGATAGGAGAGACGAAATACTTATCTGAGCACTCTTTTAATTTTACGATATGTCCTTCATTTATCAGTCGATGAATTTCTATATCCACCTTTTCTTGTAGACTGATTGGCACCCTGCGCCCTTTTGTTGTATAGGTTTCAAATTTTCAAAAAATTCAGATCTTACTTTCGCATTCCGGATCTTCCCTATCATAGTAAATAAATTTGGGTACAACTTACAGAAGTATAATTGCAATTCGTCGTATTCCTCCTCCTCCTGACTGATCCCTTCCCCTGTGATTCCCATCACTTTCTTCCGTTGGACTAACTCGAGACCTAGGGTGCCCATCAGATCGCGCCCCAGGATTGACTGATCATTTCCGGATATTACTGACACTTGTGCTGGTTCTGCCCAGCCATTTAATGACATCATCACTGTTACCTTCCCTAGTATGTTTATTCGGTTGTTGTTGTAACCCAGAAATTCCTCTTTTGACGGCTGTAGTTGAATATTTGCTTTTCCTAACGTTGTTTTTAGGACGTTTATGCGGAAAATAGTCACTGGGGATCCATTATCTATCCACAACCACATCTTCTTCCCTGACACCTTCACTTGAACGCGGGCCCCAGGGATCTTCAATTCAGTCTCATTCTTCTTCCTTTTTATCGACATTGCCATGTAGTCGTCCGATCCCGACGTCATGGAATCACTTTCCCCGCACCCCTGCTGATTCACCCACGACACTGGGTCTTCATTCAATTCATTTACGTTCTGCGTACTCTGATGATGCTCATTTTCCTCCCTGACCAATCCAACTCGTCCTCGTCCTCTCCATTGGTTAGTACCCCTTCTAATTCCTCGACATATTTGTTCAAAATGTCCCAATTTTCGACACGAGTTACATGTTGCTCCCTTTGCAGGACAGCTCGCGATGTGATCCAGGGTAAAATTTGGTGCATCGCAATTGTAACACCTACGGTTATTTCCGCTTCCCCCACTACTACTTGATCCTTGGGTGTATCCTCCACGTCCTGCACGTCCTCGACCTCGAAAAAATCCTTGTCCCCTTCTTATATTATTCACCGGTTCCTGTTTTATTGAAATTGCCGGAGCTGATGAAGCTGGTTTTCCCGTATATGATTTGTATGCGCGCTCACCACGTTCGTATGATATGGCGATCCGGTAAACTTCCTCAAGTAACTTAGTTGATCGTGATAATTCTCGTTGGCAATCCGATTCTCGCATATTCATAATGAAAATATCATGAATGTTTTCGGCCGCATTTGCAAAATCACATCTTCCTGCTAGGGCGCTTAGCTCCGCATGAAAATTTTCGAAAGTTTCGTTCTCACGTTGTTTTCGTCCGTAAAAGAGACCCCGCTCATGAGTTACATTCCTGTCACGTTGGAAAACATTTTGCGTCTCATCCAGGACCCGTGGGTACCGTTCCGTTTTAAGGTTGACCGTCGGTTTTCGTGCTTTGAATATCCGTTGCGCCTCATCTCCGATACAAAGATATAAGTTAGACTTTAAATTCTTTTCCGAATCGAGACGGTTTTTTCCATTGACTTCTTCAGGCATCGCCGTGATAGCCGCCGCATTTAGAGTACTCGCAAAGTAGAATACATTGGGATCAATGTCGTATTTTGCTATCATCCCCCAGTGAAATTTATTTATCCACTCCTCCCAATATACTGGAGGTTCCGGCGTTCGTGTTTCCCAAAATGCTACTATGTTTAATGGATTTTTTCCCCCTCCTTTTTTCTCTGCTGGCTGCGCCATGTTAAGGTCGTAAGTTTGGAAATTCAAAAAGGTTGTTAATAAATTGTATTGTAGACAAACTGTTAGGCATCAAATCGAAATCTTACTGCACTCTTTTATTTCAGATCCCATCGGACATTAGAGATCGCAAGGTCAAGACAGCAGGTCCCCAGACAGAAAGAAGAATTGATAGCACTTACATAAACTCAAACTGGTGTCTATCTAGAAGAATTGATAGCACTTACATAAACTCAAAACTGGTCCCTATCTCAACAGAAAGCTAATTTTTCAAAATCAGGCATTTTCTTTTTGTTCCATCTAAACAAAATTAATTTACTAAAAATTTAAATTAAAACAAAGATCAAAAAGCAGAGCTTTTATTGATTATTTTTGTCACCAAAAACACAGTAAAAGTTAAATGACTACAGATATTAAGAAAATTCAATCAAAAGTTTACAATACCACACACAATCACGACCCAGATTTGGATTACACTCTGAAGCCGAAGATTTAAATTTCGTCAATAATTTCATGCTGTTTTGCAAAAAAAAGCAGTGTGAGGGATTAAAAACCTTCATGAGCGGGTCGATGAAAACTGGATAGAAAAGTTGATCGATTCAGAAGTGAATGGTTGCACCCTATTTCGCCCTAGCAAACGACCTGGTTTTCTATCTTCAATACCGCACAAACATATCTTGCACAAACTGAACAAACTTATTGGAGTCGCAGTATTTTGCATCCAAATATTTTTGTCGAAAGTTCAAAAATCGGACAATTTTTTGCGATGCAGTTTTTGGCACGTCCCCCAGTCCATAGGAGCAAATTGATGCAATTTTTAATCTGTGGAAGAATAAAAAAGAAAAAAACTAAATTTATTTTTTCTATTATGGACAAATAGAAATTTGCATTTAAACTAGCCAATCATTTTCAAGTGACTGCATCAGTTATTTTGATTGACTTTTAGCAATATAATTAACCTCATAGGCCTCTCAGCTCTCCAGTGATAAGTTTAGCGAAAAAGAGCTTGAAATAAGTGTTAATTTGACCGTTGATTGAAACTCATTTACAAGAGAAATGTGTAAAATGGCCCTTCTTGAAGAGTCTACTGTTTTCTGGGGAAAGGAAGGGAAAAAATATTCGAAGTTGATGAAAGTGTATTTTAGTGTCGAGAAATTAACATCGACTGGATTTACCCACAACTGTAGGTATTTGGGAATTATTACCGCGAATCTGAGAAAAAATTTTATATGCTGTCCCTGATTGTTCTTCCTCGACCCATCTCCCTATCAAACAACAGTCAAATTGTCCCGGAACGCGAATTTTTCCGACGAACGGAAAGATCACGGTGGCATCATAGATGAGGGCTTTTTTTTCGAAAAACTAAAAAAATAATCAATTTTTTGTTGATCCGTTCATTTCCTGCCATACGAATCTAACCGGAGAAATGCAAACTTGCGAAATAAGCGGTATTAAGGAACGGTATAAATCCAATTGATCTCGCATCGTATTTATGCAAATTTAAATGGAGGAAGCTTCATAATGTAAAACAATGAAATCCATTTGCCCCAACTGTCAAAGAAACTGCTCACACTTGGCCCGCCCATTGATAGTTTTTTGTATTTTAGTAATAACTGAGGTAAACGTATGAAAATTACGAAATATCATTTTAATTTGAAGTTTCTCATTTTTTGATGTCCGCATAGTGCATAAGACCCGGATTCGCTTACGCGTTTTACTGTTCGTTGCTTACAACTCCAATTATTTTAATTGCGCATGATAATTGATACACATGCTAATTCCTACAGCCCCAACCAACTCATTCGTTGCTGCAAGATTTGTCTAATCAAATTTGCATTTTTGATTTGCGAGCACTTTGCTTAACATGTAATTGGATGAAAGTGCAATTTTCATAAATTTTAAAAAGAATTGGGGTAAAGTGCGAATAAACAGCAAATTGAAACATTTCTAAGATACAGATGCGCATATCTAAAACCCATTCGATTCTTGGACACGTTCACACGTTTTTTCCCGAAACTTTGGCGATGACTCATTTAGCATGAAGCTCGTCTGGCATAAAATTTTGAAGTTGCCCATAAGTTTCAATTAGCATTATATTCATTTAAAAAAATTGGCCCATGTGAATAACCTTCCCATCTCCTCCGCCTCAAAACTATCTTCACCTCATTTGATGAGTACAATTTTTGTTTAAAGTTCTCAATATCTCATCAAATTCTTAACATCTAGATAAGTACACATTTTAGCTTAAAATTCATAGTATATCATTAAAATCTTTATCCCATTAGCATAGGTTATTTCGCGTGTAGTAAGGGCCGTGTTAGGGTGGTATATTTACTGGCATAAAACCGACTAGCATAAAAATTGTATTCATTAGCATAAATTGCTTGATTTATTCAGCTATGAAGCATCAACTGGTTTTTAAAAAACCTCTTTTATCAACTGGTTATAAAAAAATATCCTATGTTAATTTTAGAAAATATCTTAGATCTTTGACTCACTCGACACTCTCTGCGTCGTCATTTTCTGCTAAGTCACCTGTCGGCTTTTCCATAACTCCGCTTGAAATTTCCTCCTTACTTTCGTGACCTTCGATCACTTCGGAGCTCCCTTGTCTGAGTCCATCTTCAGGTTGTGTACTGTTGGGGCTGCCATTGTTGTAGAGACTTGACAAGTTGTTCTTCAGCTTTTCTTCTTCAAACTCCAGCTCCCTTCGTTGTTCCTCAAGTCTGAAATGAAAATTTTAAAAAATTCCGCAAAAACTTCGAGCAGTTAAAATTACACATGATTCGTTAAATCATTTTTTGTTGTTTAAATTTTTCTAGCTGCCTGCTTCGAGGATATATAACCATATGGCAATGGCCGAAGTTGTGGTTCTATGATCAGACTACCGTGACCGAATTTCAGTATTTCCAGACCATCGTGTCCAAAAGTCGGCATTCCCAGACCTCCGAAATTCAGACTTTGCAGATTGAAGAATAAATAACAACGACTAAAAAAAATTGACCGACACCGAAGAAAAGTGAGACTTTTTCAACTGTTGCGCTCTTTCGGTGCTTCATATTCAAATATTATGTAAAATTTAAGGCTGTTTGTTTTTTGCGTAGCGCCTTACGTTTTTGGCTATACGATTGAGCAATCAAGTGTTTCAATATAAAATAGGTTGCTTATTGCAAGTTTCAAATTTTACTTTTTATTTTTCAACCATATTTTGAAGTTTACTCATCTTTTCAAAATTTAGATAATAGGCCGACAAGTAAATAAGATCATCTTTTCCACAAGCCCAAAAATACTTGCTACATACCATTATTACTACTATTATGCTATATAACAACAAATTGTCACTATTTTTGAACAATTGTTACGTAACTCTGATATAGTTTGCAAATTATGATGCAATTTCTGCTTCAAGATAAAGCTCTTTTTAGAGAACAACTGCCAAAGATTTGAGCTCTTTACGCCAAATTAATTTTAACAAATACCCAAAAATCGTCAATTTGGTATAACTTTATTTTTTCAGGTCATTAGCATTGTTATTTGCATAAAATGTCGATCGAGGTTGAGATCTCCGAATGAAGATAAAAGGGTACAATGGAAAATCCAATGTTTACACCTCGACAATCTAGGCTTTAAAATATTACCAAAATTGCGTGCGAATAAGCAGACATGAGATTAGATAGCTAAATCTATCTATGCCTGAGAACCGAAGACTAACCAAAACTAAAATTCCAGGCGACATCGACAAGAAAATTTTGGGGATAGCTGCTAAAAACTGTCGTTAATTTCAAAACTACAGGACACAAAACGATCAAACAAAACTGATAGCAGAGCAATTCACTACCTACTTTTAAAAAGATAACGCGAAAAACCGCAAATGCACGCAACTACCTTTTTTACCTGCTAAATCAAGCTTCCCTTAATGTCTTTTCTTGATAAATCGCCGCCAAAAAAAATCATTGTTCACGACACAACACATCAAATAATTCCGTTACTAGTAAATTTTAAATTACACACGGTATAGGAGGAGAAAACGGGAAAAAAAGACCAAGAGAAAAAGACCATGAGAACCGAGACAACAGCGATTGAAAGCCTGGCGGTGACCATCGAAAATGAGACTATTTTTTTTATAGTTTTTGAGAAAACTCAGGAAATTTTGTAGACGCGGCTTTCATAGTGGCTGCTACAAAAGGGGACGAAAACTACATCTACACTTCAAGATGGTCCAAATTCAGAAGTGGGATTTAATTTAAAAAAATTAATGGTTTTTGTTTCTACTAATTCCAAAGCAACTGAAGCAGATTTTGATCCATCCAATAATGCATTCAACGCATCCAGGACTCGACGGGTCTTTTGAGGTTGCAAAAAATGTCTGGTATTGCTACCTACATCAGCACAATGCTGCAATGGCCTAAAATTGCAAAATTGAAGCGAATGGTATTAAACTTAAAAAAACTTATCTCTAAAGGAAAACATTTAACGGCACTGGACGCTGTGGTACAGCACAACGAGGAATTTCAACAGGATTTTACAGACATTGGCTGAAAAGAAAAAGAAGTACAGTGCTGATTTAAATTATCCGGACAAAACAAACAAAACTTGAATTTTCAAACGCGTTTTTCTCAAATTGGGTTGAGATTAGACAAAAAGTGAAGCGAACAAAAATTGCTTAGAATTTCACCAGAATTAATATGGTGCCATTTTTTCTCCGAAACTCTCAACAAAAGTTTTACCCCAAACATGGGTCATTTTGGCTTTTTTCAATTAATCAAAAATTACGCTGAAACTACTTTGTTAATTGATATGAAAATTTTATCACAGGAAGCCTCTTACGCAGCTCAACAAAGTTTAACAAGGATTAAATTTCCAAACATTTGCGCAAATTGTTTAAAATTTATTTTTAAACAGAGATTCTGGGTTTTATATAGTAAAAATCACATTTATTGAATATCAATTGAAATTTTTTTCATTTATACTAGTTTTTGGAGATTTAACCCTTCTTAAACTTTGTTGAACTGCGTAAGAGGCTTCATGTGATATAATTTTCATATCAATTAACAAAGTAGTTTCAGCGTAATTCTTGATTAATTGAAAAAAGTCAAAATGACCCATGTTTGGGGTAAAATTTTTGTTGAGAGTTTCGGAGCCATATTAAAAAATGGCACCATATTAATTCTGGTGAAATTCTAAGCAACTTTTGTCCTCTTCACTTTTTGTCTAATCTTAACCCAATTTGAGAAAAACGCGTTTGAAAATTCAAGTTTTGTTCGTTTTGTCCGGATAATTTAAATCAGCACTGTATAAATGAGTGTTTAAATGGACAGATTTTCAAGGTTTCCAACCGTTAAAAAGTCCATAACAAGATGGCAGCAAAATCACAAATTGAAAACAAGCATAACGTTAACAACGAGGTACCAAGAAAGACAAGTTGTGCTCTAGTCCTAGGCTTCCTAGTGAAACGAAACTTAGTTTACAGCAAAAGTAACAACACATAAATATTTTTGCGCCAGAAGGTGATCGTATATCAACAGAGGTATGGAACAGAGGGTAAGAAAAATCTTAAAAACAGACTTTCAAGATTGAAGAAAGACAAAACACAAAAGTTATGTGAGCTTTTGTCAGAATTTATCATTACTCCTTAATTCACCCCAATGCAACAAGCATAATTACACAAGCATAATTTCGGCACAAAATACACCGTCGACAGAAAACTAAACAATTCTTTTTAGTAAAATTAGCACCTCTCCAAAATACAATACCCTCATGTTTGGACGCAAAAGCTACTGACAAACGAGCCGCATTATCCATTTGGATTAGAGAGGGGTAGCAGTGAAGGCGAGCTTGACTTGTTATACAGAGACTTAAAAGAGTTCTTACCCTCCCTAGAAGAACCCATATGCAACTCACCACAAAAGAATATACCAAGCAAACAGAAAAACGCCACCTAAGAAACGTTTACGTCGGCAACCAAAAACGGCATTAGGGAAACAAGGCTGCAGTACATCCCCAGACAGAAAAAAAAAAACCAACGCACTTCAGCTGGAAACCAGCGACGAAGAGTTTGACTGGAGACTGTCCGAGAAAGTTTCAATCCCACGCACCTTTTTTCAGCAGAACATCGTATGATATGTGACAAAATTAAAACTATGATTTAAAAATAAACCAAAAAAAAATTGCATAAGACAAGAAATTAAATTCGTTCGACGACAACTCAGAAAAAAAAAACGAATTGCATAATTTAATTTTCTAAAAGATAATTCAAAGGCCTTGAGCAAACCATATGAATAAAAAACAACAAAACTCAAATAAATTGTTAGAAAAACAGGTGCAAAATTTATTTTAAAAAAAAGGAATATTTTTTTCACAAAATAAAAAAATTACATAAGTTTTTATCCGCACACCGAATGATTCTGGGAGGTCAAAAACTGACCAAGAATAATCAGACTCAACCCGTACCTAAGTGCAAACGCAGTTGCACATATGACCATTCAAAACCTTTCGTCGTTGATG